>NC_042999.1:119456291-119541291 GCF_006345805.1 Octopus sinensis
ATTACCCTCTGCCGGAGCCACGTGGAACTTTGGTGTTTCGCTCATAAACACATACATTGCCCGGTCTGAGATTTGAACCCACAATCCCTTGACCGTGAGTCTGCTGCTCTGACCACTAGGCCATGTGCCTCCAGATATATATATATATATGTATACACACACACACACACACACACAAACATATATGATACATACATACATACACGCATACATACATATATACACAGAGTCTGCTGTGATGAATCTACAAACAAACACACATAACATGTAAGGGTATAGTTTTTCCTTCAGAAGAGATTATGTTCAGAAATATGAATTTAATATTTAATTAATTTCACTGTGTATAGTTGAAACAGCTGTAAGGAATAATGATTGAGTTGTTGCTGATAATAAACACTTATTAGTTTCAAAATTTCCATTTTCTTTTTTTTTTCTGTGCATGAATATAAATCACAGTTTATATACAGACCTATTATCTTAAGGAAATGAATTCCCCCCAAATTATTAGATATTGACCCAGTATTTCCTTGGATGACATCATCCCTTCCTGAGGCTACATAACCTCTTACTGAGTTCTCTCTCTCTCTCTCCCTCTCTCTCTCTCTCTCTCTCTCTCCCTCTCTCTCTCTCTCTCTCTCTATATATATATATATATATATATATATATATATATATATATATATATATATATATATATATACATGCATACACACATATGCATGCACATGCTCAAACACATAGACACGCATAAAAGTAATAATCTAAATGAAGAAAGGAGAACTCAAATTGACATTACAATTGTTTCTGTAAACAGGTAATATCAATTATTTTATATCTTATACAATTCATATAATCTATAATGATGATGATGATATACTATAATGGAGAAAGCTGATTTATTAATAGGTGTGTAACAATTGCTAAAATTACTAAAAGAAAGCAATTACTAAAGGGGTGACAGTCTGGGAATCATAATCATCATTATTGTTTAACATCCGCTTTCCATGCTAGCATGGGTTGGATGGTTTGACTGAGGGCTGGCAAACCAGATGGCTGCACGAGGCTCCAATCTGATCTGGCAGAGTTTCTACAGCTGGATGCCTTTCTTAATGCCAACCACTCTGAGAGTGTAGTGGGTGCTTTTATGTGCCACTGGCACGGGGGCCAGTCAGGCGGTACAGGCAACGACCTCGCTCGAATCTTTTTACACATGCCAACGGCAAAAGTGCCAGTAATGATCCCGCTTGAATGGTGCCTCCTACATGCCAACGGCATGGAAGCCAGTTAGCCACCCTGGCAACGATCACGCTCGGATGGTGCTCTTAGCACCCTACTAGCACGGGGCATAAGTGCCAGTAAGGCAAGGCTGATAACGATCACACTCGAATGGTGCCTTTTATGTATCACTGGCACAGGGGCTTCTGTGCCAGTGGCACGTAAACAACAATTTTCCCCATAAACAACAAATGGATAAAGTTTTCAGAAATAATCCAATAGACTTACCATTAATTCCGTGAAATATTCACGGGCCCATGTAGCTGCTTTTCTATAATAATGATGATAATCCTTCCTGTTAAAGGCCTGGGATCTGAGATTTACAGAGAGGGGATTAGTTGATTACATTAATCCTGATGTTTCACTGATACTTAATTTATCAACTCCGAAAGGATGAAAGGCAAAGTCAACCCCCGGCCCAAAAGTTCTCTGGAACAGACCAGCCAACTCGTTCTTGCCAACGCTCAGAATGTCCCCGAGAACGTTGTTGCACTTACCCGCCACTGAACCTCTATAGAATACCGTAGTATAATTTTTACTGACCGCATTGCCCGACTGACAGAGGAGTGTGAGTGCCCGATGATACTCTAGGTGCCAGGCGCCCTTCCTCAGTATACGTTTGATCCAGGACTGCTGTTCAGTTAAAGACTTAAGCTGTGGGAAATCACAACTGACAAACAGCGACCACACCTGCTCACCGTCTAGGAAGCTCCGGAAATGTCGCAGCCTCATTGCATGTCTGCGTATCAATAGCCATGGTATGTCCAGCCCTCCATTTAGCTGGTGCTGACAGCAAATGGAGCAGAAAGCGAAATAGCAGACGCTCCAGTTTGGTTAGCCGCGAACTGGGGCAGGGCATGATGGTGAGGCAGTAGTAGATTCAACAGGTCCTTCCGTCCAGTGTCCTATGGTGCTGTTTGAAGGCATGGACCTGCTGCTCCAGGTGCCGAGTTGCAGGCCCACTGGCTTCTCCTGATTAATTTTTGCTCCTGTCCCTGCTTTGTATTCTTTTAGAGCGATGCTGATCAGGTCTATGTGCTTGGTATTCGACATATTGACAGTGAAGTCATCTGCGTATGCTGATACGGTTCCCCTGTGTCCTAATTCATGCGGGATGCCTCTCAGTGTCTCCAATTTCTGCAGTAGTAGTTCTAGAGCTATTACATACAGGAGAGACATGCGGGGACAACTCTGAAGGACCGAACGCATGATGCTGAATAGTTCTGATAGGCAATGATTCACCTGAACTACCGAGCAGATGTCACTGTACATTGCTGCGATCCAGTCGCGGAAAACGGGACCAAAACCGGCTGCCGTGAGGACGGCCACCAAGTATTGGTGTTCGACTTTATCAACGGCTTTAGACCGATCCAGATTGATCAACGCCCACCCATGCCAGCTTCATTCCCCACCCTGTCTATGATGTGTCGCATGAGGTGGAGGTTGTCATGGATTGATCTGCTTGTGATGGCACATGTTTGTGCATCACCAATCAGTTCCTCGACAAGCACCAACCTCTTTGCTAGCACCATGGTCAAAGCTTTGAAGTCTGCGTTTAGCGGCGTTATGGGCCAAAAAATTTCTCTTTGATCCCTTTTGTTTGGGTCCTTTCTCATTACTTCCACCACTTCTCAGCTCACAAAACTAGGAATTCTCTTGTTCTGGAGCCAGTTGTGGTAGATATCTGCAAAGAGGTTGTCAAACAAGTCTGACATATGAAACTCATAAGGCAAGCCATCCAAATCAGACGATTTGCCCGCCGTGCAGCCCATCATCGCATCTCATATTTCCGTGGCTGCCATCAGCATTTCGCAATGCCTTACCTCACCTGACATGAGTTGTGGCATACTGTCGAGGTAGACACTGAAGTCCATCCTGCATTCCGGATCGCCACTCGTCCCAAACACTTGGGGGAAATGCTGCACACATCTGCTCCTGCTCATGTACTGTGCACCCAGCTGGGTCCCCCAAAGACCAAATTGTTAATTTGTTACCATGTTGAGCCTCTTCCACTCGGGCCCATCGAGCAGCTTTCCTTCATTTCTTAGAGTCCATGGCTTAGCTCTGACAATGCATCCTTCCTGCTTAGCGTTGAAAAATTGGTCAATGTTCAATCTCGCAACCTGTATGTCGGTTGCAATGTCTCTCCTAAGCACCTCTTCTAAGTCCCTAACTACCTTTCCTTCTATTTTATTTTGTCTGTCGCTAGTGCCTTGCTAAACCTAATCGATTCTATTCTAATTGCCCTTTCCCGGTGTACCACCATTTATTGTTAAGTATTGACCCCGTTAATGCTCGCTTAACTAATTCACTAATCCGGTCTCTGTAAGCTTGGCACAGCAGGAGTGACGCATTCAGGTTCCAGTAAACAGGTATATCTAAGTCGACCGCGCAGATCAAAAATTTGTGGTCTGTGTAGGCGACGATTTTGGAAAATGGACAACATACTATTCCTGTCCACTGGCCTACAGAAAATTCTGTCTAAATATGACCTGGATGACCTGCTGCAGTTAGATCAGGTCCACACTGGCGCATTTGAGAAATCCAGCTGGTCAGACAGTTGAAAACAACTGAGCAGGTTTACGAAGCATTTGCACCCACCTCCTCTATCTGCTAGCCCCACACGGTCCTGTCGCCCATAATCACCAAAGGACAAGACGTTCCCAGGAAAACTTCTAGGCATCTGAAGAAGTCCAGCTGTCCTTCTCCTGTCAGAGCATAGACAACCACCGGCTGAAAGCACCCTTGTCACTACTGTTCACATCTACGACCACCAACTTACCAATCACATTGACCCCAGTACTCAACTGGTACTTAATTTATTGAACCCGAAAAGAATGTAAGCAAAGTCAACCTCAGTGGAATTTGAACCCAGAACATTAAGACAGACGAAATGCTGCTAAGCATTCTGCCCAGTGTGCTAATGATTCTGCCAGCTCACTGCCTTAACAACAACAATAATAAAAGTGATGATGATAATAATAGTAATAATAATAATAATAATAATAATAATAATAATAATATTTATAAATACAGTTCTGTATTTCTGAGATAAAGAATTTATATATTATGTATTTGTTGAAGTGGTATCCTCATCTTGATTTTTGCTTTCACTAAGTTACAGGTGAGTACACTCGAACGCATGACACCTGAAGAAGGATGGAGTGGAGTGTACACAGTGGAAATGCAGTGAAAGCAACACTCAAAAGAAGGATACCACTTCAACAAACACATAATACATGATAGATAATATTGATATCTGCTTTACCATATATATAAATGTGCTGGATTTTCTTTTGTATCACGTCTTGCCATTTGTTACACTGCTCTATCATTTTCTTCATGAAGTTCAGCCTTTTGAGATCAGATTTTGTCACTTATTCCAGTGTTTTCCGTCACCTTCCTCTCACAGATTTTTCCTGTTGTGATTACAAGGCACTTTATATCTTTTCTTTTAGAATCATCCTCCATACAAATTACATATCTGTAGCATTGCAGTATTCTTTCTTATGCGTTACATCTATTTCCAGTTATGTCCAGTTATCCTTCTAGTTTATCTTGTGCTTTGTGCTTCTTCGTCATTTACGCACACTAATATCACATAATCAGTAGAACTTGCTTGATTCACTTCCTTTCAACAGTTGCATGTGATGTGTGTGTGTGTGTGTGTGTGTGCGTGCACATGCGTAAACGACTGTCACTGTCCTACAAGTGGTGTCTCTCGTTTACATTCCACTGGGGATACATGTTCAGCTTGCAAACTGGTGAAGGTTGGTAACAAGGTCATGAGTCCATAAAAAAATCTGCCTCAATGAAATCTGTCTGACCTATGGGAAAACGGGTCATTAGAAGGATGGCAATGATGATGGTGATGATGATGATGATGATGATTGTGTGTGTGTGTGTATTCATATATGTATGTATTTATGTATCTATATGCACATGCATTTATGTATGTGAGTGTGTGCAAGTATTTGAGTGTTCACTCTTACATATATATATATATATATATATATACACACACATATATATATAGTGAGAGAGAGAGAGAGAGAGAGAGAGAGAGAGAGAGAGAGAGAGAGAGAGAGAGAGAGAGATATATGTATATATAGAAAGAGAGAGAGGTGGAGAACATCCATCTGTGTATGTGTGTTTGTATGTATGTCATAAAAGAAATTGTCTCATATACATATATATATATATATATATATATATATATATATATATATATATATATATTATATATATATATATATATATATATATATATATATATTACAAATTGAAACGTCAATAGGTATGACTCTATCCCCAAATCTAAGAACTGTCATGCTGGACCATTTGAAGAACTTACCTAGTTCTTAAGAAACATGTAATAATTATCATTCAAGATCATTCAAGATCAAATGTGTAAGAAGTTGAAAGACTGTCGGTGGAATTTTCATACCACAAAGAATATCCAAGCTGTAGCTAAAGGAAAATAAAGGAACAAAATATGGAGGGAAAAACAAATAAAAATAAAACCAGGCTGACTTATTGAAGCACACAGAGCATACAATGGCATGAGAATTTTATTATTACTTCACATAGCTCAATTTCCATCTAAGTTGATCGTGCCTTTCATCCCTTCAGGTTAGATTAAAACAAGTTCCTGTAAAATACTAAGACCAATTATATTGACTATATCGCTATTATTTGTTATATTAACATTATGCCAGATCAAAAGATAGTGTGTTATTACTTATATTATTAACGCAGTGGAAGGTCAGAAGTGGTAATGCAACAGACTGCATACTGCTAATTGCACTTAGTTCTATTTCTCTGAGTTTTGTGTTCAAATTACACTGGAGTAGCTTTCATTTTTGCTATATTTCATAAATATCTAGCATGTTGCATGTATTAATAAGGAGAAATAAAATCAAGCAACCACTTTATCTCTAAAATATCTGCTGTTGATGAAAGATATTCATGTTATAATATTATTAATTTTTCACATTCATAATCAATGGTAGTAGCATATAGGCTGTCTTTTGACCGATTATAAATAGCAGCCAAATTTCCCTGTCTTTGAGCTTGAAAATAGAGCCTCTCTCAGTCAATGTTGATCATGTATCTACACATGTTTATGCAGGTTTGAGCAAGATGTTTTGAGGAAGACTAGTGGATGCCCTTGCATGCAAGCCTTCTTTTCAAGCTGTTGCTGCTAATCCAAGGAAGAGGTCAACAACTTGGATTGAGGTAGATTGACACTGATACCATTACAGGTGTTAGTGCAAGAAAGCAAAGAGACAGAGCAATTACCTCAAGGCATCTCTCTTGACCCTCTAGAAATTCCACTCATCCATTGCCCTTGATTGGTACTTTTTTGTAATTTAACTCTGAAAGGATTAAAGGCAAAGTTGGCCACTATGGGATTTGAACTCAAAACACAGAGAGTCAGATAAAATGCTGTAAGGCACTCTATACAGCACTCCAATGACTTAGTCAACTCACTTAAAAATATGATATACACATAAGGATAATAAGATCCCAGATATTGTATGTCTACTACAATATTGAAAATGTTACATTTGATCATAGTTCTGTTTGATCAGGACTGACCTATGCTAATTAACAACTGCAAATATTGGTGTTCTGTGGAGCAATTGTGCAGTTGTGTAATGTATAGAAGTTGGATCTGAATGACAATAAAATCTATTAGTATTATTGCTTCCTCAGATGGTCTTTACAAGTATTATAAGTGAGATTGCCTTTAAATTATATTTAAAGGATTTTGTTCTTTTGATATTTTGCATATTTAATCAAACACTGCTTTAAGGGACACTGGCTGGCATAGAGAAATAGATTTGCTGGAGATGCCATCTACATAAATATAAAATATAATGCTTAAATAATTATGGCATATGGCTCAGTGATTAGAGAATTGAGCTCACAATCATGAGGAAGTGAGTTCGATTCCCAGACTGAGTTGTTATGTTCTTGAGCAAAACACTTTATTTCAAGTTGCCCCAGTTCACTCAGCTGTAGAAATGAGTTGCGACTTTCCTTGGACAAATTCAGTGACATGAGAAAGGAGACTGGTATGTATGGGCAACTGCTGGTCTTCCATAAGCAACTTTATCTGGACTTGCGCCTTGGAGGATAACCTTCTAGGTGCAATCCCATGGCCATTCATGACTGAAGGGGGTCTTTACCCTATATCCCCTTTACTTAAATTATTGTTAGACTAATAGCATAACCTTGCCTTGGCCAGGATCAAGTTATGACTATTAAACTAATCAAGTTCTTTATTTCAAACTAAACTAAGTAGTATAGACGTCAAATTTGGGCAAAATCCGTTGAAATTAGTTATATTATATATATACTCTTTTACTCTTTTACTTGTTTCAGTCATTTGACTGTGGCCATGCTGGAGCACAGCCTTTAGTCGAGCAAATCAACCCTGGGACTTATTCTTTGTAAGCCCAGTACTTATTCTATCGGTCTCTTTTGCCGAACCGCTAAGTGACGGGGACGTAAACACACCAGCATCGGTTGTCAAGCAATGCTACGGAGACAAACACAGACACACAAACACATACATATATATCTATATATATATATATAACATTATTGGTGAATTGAAGAAATGGAGCTGAACGCAGATTGAACAGAAATCGTTTTATTTCATTCTACACGTGTTTCGAAAGGCACAAATTACCAAAATCCGATTGAATAATGGGACCATATTGTGTCTTTCTCTTCAGGAAGAAAAAAGGAAATCCGTTGGAAAAACAAAAACAGAACAGAGGCGGAGCAAAAACAAATCGAACTATGCTCCTAAGAGCCCATGGCGAAACTGTTTATCAGTGTATGTTGAGAACCGGTGGCTGAAGAATTCAACGGGTCAGGCATCGGTCAATCATGTGGGTGAGGGTGTATAGATGTTCTTTGTGACCGAGAATAAAGTTCTGACTATTTAAGGAATATTGGATGTTTTATAAGGGGCGAGAAAAAATCTACTTAGAGACGTGTGTGTGTGTATACTGTTCTATATATGTGTGTGTTGGCGTAGGGGTAGAAAACATTTTTTGTGTACGTGTGTGCGTTTGATCGTTCGGCTGTCAGTGGCTACTGCCGTGATAACCGTTGGGTGGCAGAAAGAAAAGAAATATATATATATTATGTTTTATGTGTGTGTGTGTTCATCTAAGCCTGCCTTGTCAAGGAAACCCCCCGCTGTGAAAAAACCAAGCCCCGTTTGTCTTACAGGAGTAATTCCCCTTGCAGTGGTTAATCGTAGATATCTTAAAGGCTATTTCAGAATTTGTTACCAAGGGCTATGGGTGCCGGTATTATTTATAAACGCTATTTGAAAGCCAGATAAGTGTAACGCCGCCAATGGGGGCATCGAAAAGCCGACTGTAAGAGCCCGTTTACCATCCGGCCTCTGGCAAACAAAATATGGAAGAGTTCGGAGACACAAAGGTTGCACTGTCTTCTGCCCCTATCAAATGGGAGGGCCACCGACAAAATTGACCATTCCAGCCTATAGCTTAAGTTCGTATCCTTCAGTCGCCATATTAGCTTACTGAGTCCCGTGGTCTGGCGCTTGTTCACGTCCCGAAAAGTTGCGTAATGGTTGGAGACACGCAAAGACAATCTTGAGGATGATGCCCCTACAACACCCCTATTTATAACTATACCCCTAGTGGGTACTCCCTGGCTGGAGCTGAGATTATGTGTCACTGTACTGGCTCTCATATCACGCCGTCTACCAATGCAAGGTTTACACGGACTCAGATGTCTTCACTTATGTAGGGGCATCATCCTCAAGATTGTCTTTGCGTGTCTCCAACCATTACGCAACTTTTTGGGACGTGAACAAGCGCCAGACCACGGGACTCAGTAAGCTAATATGGCGACTGAAGGATACGAACTTAAGCTATAGGCTGGAATGGTCAATTTTGTCAGTGGCCCTCCCATTTGATAGGGGCAGAAGACAGTGCAACCTTTGTGTCTCCGAACTCTTCCATATTTTGTTTGCCAGAGGCCGGATGGTAAACGGGCTCTTACAGTCGGCTTTTCGATGCCCCCATTGGCGGCGTTACACTTATCTGGCTTTCAAATAGCGTTTATAAATAATACCGGCACCCATAGCCCTTGGTAACAAATTCTGAAATAGCCTATAAGATATCTACGATTAACCACTGCAAGGGGAATTACTCCTGTAAGACAAACGGGGCTTGGTTTTTTCACAGCGGGGGGTTTCCTTGACAAGGCAGGCTTAGATGAACACACACACACATAAAACATAATATATATATTTCTTTTCTTTCTGCCACCCAACGGTTATCACGGCAGTAGCCACTGACAGCCGAACGATCAAACGCACACACGTACACAAAAATGTTTTCTACCCCTACGCCAACACACACATATATAGAACAGTATACACACACACACGTCTCTAAGTAGATTTTTTCTCGCCCCTTATAAAACATCCAATATTCCTTAAATAGTCAGAACTTTATTCTCGGTCACAAAGAACATCTATACACCCTCACCCACATGATTGACCGATGCCTGACCCGTTGAATTCTTCAGCCACCGGTTCTCAACATACACTGATAAACAGTTTCGCCATGGGCTCTTAGGAGCATAGTTCGATTTGTTTTTGCTCCGCCTCTGTTCTGTTTTTGTTTTTCCAACGGATTTCCTTTTTTCTTCCTGAAGAGAAAGACACAATATGGTCCCATTATTCAATCGGATTTTGGTAATTTGTGCCTTTCGAAACACGTGTAGAATGAAATAAAACGATTTCTGTTCAATCTGCGTTCAGCTCCATTTCTTTAATTCACCAATAATGTTTTAATTTCAATTATCCGCACCAACGCACGGTTGCAACGCCAGATGGTTGTACCTCCAACCGTGCTGTTTACTGCTGTGATTTTTGCTACTAAGGTATCGGTTAAACTTTTGATTAATACTACAAGATTATTCATCTTTCTATTTCACATAATATATATATATATATATATATATATATATATATATATATATATATATATATAAATCAAAATAGATGAACATCAATGGAATTTGTATCCTTGTGGTACCAGTGCCAGTGGCACACAAGAATCCATCCGAACGTGGCCGTAGTCAGTACCGCTTGTGGTACCAGTGCCGGTGGCACACAAGAATCCATCCGAACGTGGCCGTAGTCAGTACCGCTTGTGGTACCAGTGCCGGTGGCACACAAGAATCCATCCGAACGTGGCCGTAGTCAGTACCGCATCACTGGCCATCCGGTCGTGGCCGTTCGCCAGCCTCATCTAGCACCTGTGTCGGTGGCACATAAAAACACCATCCGAAGACCCGGCAAGACTAGTCAGGCCATAACCCATGGCCCCTACCTGGGACGTAGTCAGTCCACCTGTGCATACCTTCCTTCTTGTGACACTTGTGAAGACCTGTTGAGGCAAGTGAAAATCAAATCAAATCAAAACAAATCAAAATAGATGAACATCAATGGAATCTGTATCTTTGTGGTACCAGTGCCGGTGGCACACATGAGAACCATCCGAACGTGGCCGTAGCCAGTTCCGCATCGACCGGCCTCCGTGCTGTGGGCACGTAACAAACACCATCCGATCATGGCCGTTCGCCAGCCTCATCTGGCACCTGTGTCGGTGGCACATAAAAACACCTTCCGAAGACCCGGCAAGACTAGTCAGTCCACCTGTGCATACCTTCCTTCCTTCTTGTGACACTTGTGAAGACCGGTTGAGGCAAGTGAAAATCAAATCAAATCAAATCAAAATAGACAAAATAGATGAACATCAATGGAATTTGTATCTTGTGGTACCAGTGCCTGTGGCACACAAGAAATCCATCAGTGCCGTAGTCAGTGCGGTGGGCACATGACAAACACCATCCGATCGTGGCCGTTCGCCAGCCTCATCTAGCACCTGTGTCGGTGGCACATAAAACACCATCCGAAGACCCGGCAAGACTAGTCAGGCCATAACCCTTGGCCCCTACCTGGGACGTAGTCAGTCCACCTGTGCATACCTTCCTTCTTGTGACACTTGTGAAGACCTGTTGAGGCAAGTGAAAATCAAAATAAAATCAAATCAAAATCAAATCAAATCAAATCAAAACAAATCAAATAGATGAACATCAATGGAATTTGTATCTTTGTGGTACCAGTGCCGGTGGCACGTGGCACATAAGAAAACCATCCGAACGTGGCCGTAGCCAGTACCGCATCGACTGGCCTCCGTGCTGTGGGCACGTAACAAGCACCATCCGATCGTGGCCGTTTGCCAGCCTCATCTGGCACCTGTGTCGGTGGCACATAAAAACACCATCCGAGCGTGGCCGTCTGCCAGCCTCGTCTGGCACCTGTGTCGGTGGCACATAAAAACACCATCCGAGCGTGGCCGTCTGCCAGCTTCGTCTGGCACCTGTGTCGGTGGCACATAAAAACACCATCCGAGCGTGGCCGTCTGCCAGCCTCGTCTGGCACCTGTGTCGGTGGCACATAAAAACACCATCCGAGCGTGGCCGTTTGTCAGCCTCGTCTGGCACCTGTGTCGGTGGCACATAAAATCACCCACTACACTCTCGGAGTGGTTGGCGTTAGGAAGGGCATCCAGCTGTAGAAACACTGCCAGATCTGACTGGACTGGTGCAGCTTTCGGGCTCCCCAGACCCCAGTTGAACCGTCCAACCCATGCTAGCATGGAAAGCGGACGTTAAATGATGATGATGATGATGATGATGATGATATATACATATATATATATATATATATATATATATATATATATATATACGACAGGCTTCTTTCAGTTTCCATCTACCAAATCCACTCACAAGGCATTGGTCGGCCCGGGGTTAAAGCAGAAGACACTTGCCCAAGATGCCACGCAGTGGGACTGAACCCGGAACCATGTGGTTGGTTAGCAAGCTACTTACCACACAGCCACTCCTGCGCCTTTTTGTTATATATATATATTATATATATTATATATATATAATATGGTATAAATATATATGGGCAACAGACACGAACACACATACACACACGTACGTACACCTATTGCATGTTTTGTACACACATACATGTTCATAAACAGAAATGAATGTAAAAACTGTTGTTAAATTTGTAGATTAACACTCGCACGATTTTCATTAAAGTATATTATACTATGATTATAAAATATAGTGTCTTTCAAAAACAAAAAACAAAGCATTTTACATTCTATTTTTTATGAACGTCATAACTTACTCTCTCTGTCTCTCTCCCTCTCTCACTTTGTCTTTCCTGTGAAACTCTCTGCCTCCTTCTTCCACTTTTCTTCATCTTATTTTTTGTTTGTTAGACACCATCAAAAAAGCCAAGGCTGATATTTTTTATGGCTAAAAGCTATGTCTGAAAATACATACTTACACTACCCACGGGTGCATGGGGGGAAAAAATAAGTTGACAAAACCCAGATAGGGTGTTGACAAATGTCCTCCGAAAATTGGAGTGACATGCGTGCTAATTTGTGGACATGCATAAATTACAATCACCTACACACACATACACACACACATGCACACACATCCTCCCTTTTATAGATATGATTAAACATAGATTATCAGGGAGAAGAAACAACAGTCAACACCTAAAATTGCTCTCAGTTTTGCAGTATGGGAGATAACTCTTTACATGTTTTGGTCTAATTCTTATCTCATCAATAAAGCATTAACTTTGCTGTATTACCAATGATGAATGAATCACTATGTAAATGTACAAAAACGCTCACTGGTTGATGTAATAAAACAGAATTGTTTAAAGAATTTATAATTCAGAGATGCTAACCATGTACAAAATAATAGTGAGGTTTGTTTTAAGGAATGGGCATTAAATAACACAAAATAATTATTTGATCAACAACTTGTATTGTTTATATTATTTCAGCAAATTTGGAAGACAACACCTGATATATTTCAGGCTAATTATCACCTCATCAGCAAAGCATAGTCATTATTTTCATCATCCCAGTTGTAAGGTATATATTTAAGACTTCTCATCTCAGATCTTTGTCATTTCACCTGTGAAGTTAAAACTCCTAATATCTGACATCATTCTGTTCAAATGATCCTGAGTTTCTATCTACTAAATATCTTTCCATGAACAGTATATTGCACTTTTTCAACAACACCAAATGATCCACCTACATTGCAGTTCCATACCAAAGCAGTTAACTACCCAGTGTATAAAGGCTAATTTATTTCATGTTTAGTTACTCTCATAAGTTATAGGTGATGTGATTTTTATCCAGTACATCATCTCATACTCATTGTCTATTTGCTTCTCATGTCTATACTGGTACAGTCAATTACTTTGCACACTTCAGCTAATCAGAATCTTTACATGAGCTACCAGAAATAACAGCCAAATCTTTCCCAGATCACACCTTACTACTTTAAATAAATAAATAACACATTTGGTAATGAAGTCCCTGATATACAAGATGGAGTGGTCATGGCTTCAATATCCTTTGATCATAGATCTACTTTATGAGGGTTTATTTAAGCTAAACAACTTTAGTTGTTGACTTTAATGTCCTTTCTCAGCTCCCTTGTACTGAACTTCTCATGCAAGCTAAGTACACATTCACCACATCAGATACATTTCATTCCTCTCTTCATACAATACCCCATCTTCTTATAACCATGCAGCTTCATGCATTTCAAGCATGTTTCATATAATTAAATTATGATATAAAACGAAAAAGCCTTTCCTATTTTCTAACCCCATATCAGCCCTGGGATGAGGTGACCTGTGATCAAATTTGTTTCAGTATTTTTTTCTCAGACGTTTTGTATTTCATTCCATGTTATACAAGATTTCTTTTCCATTTTTAAAGGGTAGGTTGTAATATGAAGGAAAACTGACAACCTTTTTTAACAGGAAATGCAGCTGCTTTTTCTTAATGATCAAATGACCATGATGGAATTTTCTTTGTTGGCACATTTCTGAATATATTATTTTTCACATTATTTTAATATTTATATCTATATCAAGGCAGGAAACTGGCAGAATCGTTATTACACCAGTCAAAATGCTTAGCAGTATTTCAGCCATCTTTACATTCTGAGTTCAAATTCTGCCACAGTTCACTTTGCTTTTCACCCTTTTGTGCTTGATAAAGTAAAGTGCCAGTTGAACATTGGGGACGATGTAATCAATACATCCCTACCCTTGCAAAAGGAAAAAAACTTGCTGGACTTATGCCAAACTTTAAAACCAATATATATTACTGATATACTGATTAATGAACTGAACCTACTACTACTACTACTACTACTACTACTACTACTACTACTACTGTTGCTGCTGCTGCTGTTGTTGTCGTTGTTGTTAAGCAACAAGACGGGTAAGGGTGATTAGATGATGGTCTAGGGCTTAGGGGTGGGAGACCCCAAACCTTAAAAAAAAAAAACTTTGGTTGTCTTGTTATAGTCGAAGGGCTCTTTGTTGACGTCCGACACCACTGGGAGGTGGCCCTCGAAGTCGCTGGAAATGGAGATCTCCAGGTCCAAAATCTTGAACGGCTGCTGCTGCTGCTTAAAGTAGTAGAGTGCTACAAATGTAGTCAAAATCTGTATCAATGAATTAAATAGATAATAGTATTTCGTTGCATCAGTTTACCTTCAGCATTTCATATGGAGATCTATGAAATAATCACTTTATGTACAATGATCAAGCTATTTTATTGTGCACCTTGCTTGTAGATTATTACCAATTGGCCTTGTGTAATGGGCGAAAAAAAAAATAGTTAATTTGTTTCAAAAGAGAGTTAAATTATAGCATGATTTATTTTAATGAAACAAGAGAAATAATTATTTATTTATTACAAAACAGAACGTAAACGTATAGAAGCTATTTATTTTAATGAAAATGTGACACTTTTAAAATTTTAATCAGATCTTTATAAAGAGGATCATAGCCACTAAGCATTCGATGGCAATTTTAACAAAACGTTAACTGCAAAAGACACAATTTTTTTTTTCTTTTTTCTGCAAAAGAAGGATACTGTTAAATTATGTCTTTCTTTCCAAAAATATCATCGTCGGTATCATTATCATTATTGAGAAGGTGAGGGTAGAGCAGGATTTTGTAGAGGGATCTACATAGCTAGTCACATCTGATAGGGGAAAGCAGAGGAGAGGGAGAGAGAAAATGATGAGCAAAAGCTGCAAGAGATGGGTAATGGTGATTAAGTGCCCAAGTGGCTGCCCAAAGCACAAGCTAAGTAAAACTGGGTGGGCAGGTGGGTTGTCTACAAGATTGAATAAGAAGGTGAATGATGGGGTAAGGGATAGACTGCCAAAATGATTAAGGCTGGAGGATGGATGAACAAAAAGCTATAAACTGGAGAAAATAGAAGGATGAAGAGATGAAGAGGTTCACAAGTGACAGGAATAGTCAAATGCTTGGAGGAGGACGAGAGAGAGAGAGAGAGTTGACATGGTTAGGTAGTCAGTGGAAACTGGTGGCAGGAGAAGAGGCAGGCATATTGCATGAGAGGGTGCAACAGAGGTGGAGAGCATTGTAACAGAAGTGGAGAGCATTAAATTTGGCACTTTCAGAACTTAGTTATGCTGAGGAGGGTAAGTCTTTTCAAGAACCTCATGTTGCCAAAGATTTTGGCCCTTTATCGTTTCTTTCATCAGGCTCAGGGTTCTGAGGTCAGCCTTCATCACTTCATCCCCTGTATTCCTTGGTTTCCCTCTTCCATAAATTCCAGTGATCAGCACTACTTTATACAGCTGTCCTCATCCATATACATCCCATGTCCACACCAGTGCTGTCTTCTTTCTTGAACACAACATCCAATTCTTCTGATGTCCAGTTTTTCACTCAACATTTTTATATTAATCATTTAATGCACATTTACATTGCACCCTACAAAGCTTGCTTGTTTCAACAAATGATGTTCAAATATTTTTCAGTTGGTTTGTGGTAGCGTGTGAGTGAATAAAGATAGCCATTATTGATGATGTAAATTGAATAACAGATTTGATGCTTTAATGTAACTACTGTTGCTCTGAAATCTATTGGTGTTACTGTAGGGTAGTAGAGTTTTATTAGCACTTTTAAGTTGAAATACTATAAAAGCAGCAAAAAGCAAAGAGGCCTGACATTGCTATGAAGGTTAAATGCATGCTTATCAACATAACAATACCATCTAAAAGAAACATTTCAGTGAAAGACTCAGAGAAGCTGACTAAGTACAAAGACATTCTGATTGACATCAGCTGTATGTGGAGTATGAAGACTGAAATGATTCCAATGATCATCTGAGATCTGACTTATGAAGAAAAGGGAAAAGCTCCTGGGCAACTTCAATATCTACATAGAGCACAAAACTGCCCATTGAGGACAGCCTACATTCTGTGAAAGTGCTGTAAATTGAGTGGCACATTCTCTATAGAATTTCAGGTACCATAGACCAATAAGATACCTAAGATTGATAAGCAAAAAACATACTTTAGATCAACGATGTACCATAGAACAGTGGTCTCCAATATTTTTATACCATGGACTGGCTTCATGACAGACAATCTTTCCACAGACCAACAGTAGCACATATGTGTAATTTAACTGCATTTCAATAAAGAGAGCCATAATAAAAAAAGCAAAGGGAAGAAAACTTGTATAATCCTTTGACTCTCATCTACCAAAATTCTTTAAAATTTGAAAATTAGTTGGGATTAGAAAATTAGTTGAAAATTATTGCAAATGAATAAAAATATACATTGATTGTGAAATATACTTACAGTTATGATAGATAGGAAAGGTAGACATAAAATACATATTAATTATAAAAATATGCATTAATTATAAAATGTACTTACAGTTATGATAGATAGTATTCAGTAGGTGAATATTGAATATTTAAACAAATCTTTTAAAACTAAGGTACAATATTCAATTTAACTATTATATAATTTTAAACAAGTTAATTATTTCTTTGCAGCCCAGTAGCAAATGATCCATGGACCAGTACCAGTCCATGGCCTGATGGTTGGGGACCTCTGCCATAGAGCATTACAGTACAATTCAATAGCAAGATATTACACATCAGTAGGTACCATAGAGCAACCAAGATATGAATGAATATTTGTCTGTCTTGCTTCTTAACCTTTTAAATTTTTAAATGTTGATATTGTTGCAGTTATTTCTGCCACTATATTTGCCTCAGGTCAACCCTGATAGTGCAAAACTATTATTGAAAGTGTTCTGTGTTTTTGTGTATCAGGTACTATACTATCCAGTGTAAATTTCTTTAAGATGGGAAGGTGTAATCCGAGGGAGACTTTGCAGTTATTTCTGGTGTAAAGTGGTATGTTGCCACTGTTGTATCTGTCTTATGACAATGGTTGTCACTCCAACAGATATTGTTATATTCTGACATCGTCGATAGAATGGTTCTATCTGGCACTGTATGACCGCCAGTCATACAGTCTTATTATCCTCAAGAGGTTGAATTGATACGAGGGACGTTCAATAAGTAATTCCTCTGACCCACTTGCAGTTGTTTGATCTAGCTGAAATTTTGCATGTGCAATTATTTATATCTCTATAGATTAAGTGGCAAATTACAGCTCTGAGCTAATTGTGGTTTCTGATTTACAGGTGTTTGAACTGAGTCAAGTGCGAAATGGAGCCTGTTGAGTGTCGAGCAGTGATCCGGTTTTTGTATTTGAAAGGACGCACACCACAGGAGACTTTTGATGAAATGAAAGTAACTTATGGTGATGATGCCCCATCATATGACCTTGTAAAACGCTGGCATCGTGAATTCAAACATGGTCGGAACTCTGTGGAAACAGCTCCCAGATCTGGTCACCCCCTTCTGCTATTGATGAGGCATCTGTCCGTCAAGTTGAGGGTGCCATTTTGGAAGATCGATGCATAACTATTCGCCAAATAGCCCATGAGGTCAAGATTAGTACCGGGTCTGTGGAAACTATCATTCATGACCATTTGCATATGCAAAAGGTGTCTGCCAGATGGATTCCCAGGTTGCTCACACCTTTCCAGAAGCAAGAACGCGTCGAGTGCTCGAGGATGAATTTGGAGATGTGCCAAGAAGATGAGTCAAAAGTTTTCAAAAGACTGATTACACTGGATGAAACCTGGGTCCATCACTATGATTCAGAGACCAAAGCCCAGTCAATGCAGTGGAAGCACCGTGACTCACCTCCTCCAAAGAAGGCAAGGGTGCAGCCCTCCACTGGCGAGGTCATGCTCACAGTCTTCTGGGACCAGGATGGAGTAGTGATGACAGATTTCCTGGCAAAGGGTACCACAATTACAGGAGCCTATTATGCTTCACTTTTGAGGAAATTATGAGAAGCTATCAAAGTCAAGAGGTGGGGCAAGATCAGCAAAGGCATCCTCCTCCTGCAGGACAACGCTCCGGTTCACAACTCGCGTGTCGCCAGATCAGAAGCACAGGCGTGCTGCTATGAACTCCTCCCCCATCCCCCTACGCTCCTGACCTTGCACCCTCTGATTTTCACCTCTTCCCAGCCATGAAGTTTTTTTTGAAAGGAAAGCATTTTACAGATGATGCAGCCTTGATTTCTAAAGTCACGTCGTGGTTGGAGGACCAAGCTGGGGTCTTCTACAAAAACGATGGCAGAAAGGCGTAACTCTGGGTGGTTCCTATGTAGAAAAAGACTAATAACTGTGCCAAGTTTCGTTGCTCTACTGCTATGGGAAGTGGGTCAGGGGCATTACTTATTGAACGCCCCTCGTATAACATCCACTTAGTATCGCAGTATAATTACTATATTAGCACAGGCAAGACTACATGTAGTCTCGACCTTCTGTTCTTCTGTCGACCAGCAACTGGTCTATTTTTGACTGGCTTCTATCACTTTTCACCAGGTGGAGTGTACAGTTTCACTATACAACAATTTCTAGAAACACAAGTGACTGCATAGACAACCCTTTATTAACTCAATTGAGTGTCTAGAGACTTGCCTATGAGTGACCACATAAAGCTTCTTTGTTTTTGTTGATGGTGTTGTTCTTTTTTATACTTAAAGCACAACACAGTATTCATTACATACATTATTTGAATGTAAAGTAACTTCACATTAATTCCACAATCCTATATTCAATACTTTATTGCATGTATTTTTTTCTCCTCTATACTGAGTTCAAATCCTTGAGCAATCAATTTCGGCATTCAGTCTTTTAAGGCTGATAAAATAAAATACTGGTCCATAATGACAGGCAAAATTATTAAAGAGTTTAATGAGATATTTGTAACAGCATTTTGGTTTCTTAGTTCTTGTGTGGCACGTAATCCATTGGCCCTCCAGCTCTTGAGTGATTTTTGCAGAGTTCATGCTGATGCAAGCATCTGTGCTACATTTCCAGTTTGAGGATAATTTTCTTTCTTCTACAAGCTTCAGAGACCCTGTCAAAATATCAGGACATGGGCACCACAGTTTCCCACTCTGGCTAAACAATAAAAAAGAAGTTCTAATATCAATTTGTTGAAAATGACTGCTTTGTATCCAAATTCACAATATGAGTTGTGTCTTGTGCAAAGCGTTCTTTATGATTGCTGTTCTTCAAAAATAGAGTGGTAGTTGAGGAAAGCAAAGTTGTGTCAGACTGTTAGAGGGCCTGACAAAACGTTTTAAAGCACTTAATCAAGACGTTCTATGTTATAATTTCAAATTTTGACAGGGTTAACTTTGCTTTCCAATCTTCTGGAGTTGATCAAATAGGTACCATTTGGATACTTGATCGATTGTATTGACTGTTTTATCTTTCAAACTCTGTGTCCTGTAAGAAATTATTATTGTTATTATTATTATTGTTATTATTATTATTGTTATTATTATTATTATTATTATTATTATTATTATTATTATTATTATTATTATTATTATTATTTAAGGTGGGAGCTGGCAGAATCGTTAGCACACCCGACAATAAACTTCATAATACTGTGATATTTCATCCACCCTTACATTCTGAGTTCACATTCTTCTGAGGTTGACTTTGCCTTTCATCCTTTTAGGGTCAATGAAATAAGTACCAGTGAAACATTGGGGTCGATGTAATCGACTAGCCTTCTCCCACAAAATTTCAGGCCTTGGGCCTATAGTAAAAAGGATCATTATCATAGTCAGTGGTAGCAGTAGTGGCAGTGGAGTCAGTGTTATTGTGATCATCCTCATCATCTTCATGAATATCATCATCATTATCATTATCATTATTATTATTATTATTATTCATATACATACAACAGATTAAACTGTTGGAAAAGGAAAACCCCAACATTGGGCTACAACAAGTAATCTGACTTCATTAGTTTCTCCCATTCTTCTGATGTACACCGCCTCAATTTTTGTTTTCATTTCTATAGCTAGTATTCTGTCAGATTCTAATACTCCTAGATACTTATAACTCTCTCTTCCTATCAATGCTTTTAGTGTCTGACCATCTGCTAATTGGATGGCTTCACTGTTGACTACTTGTCCCCTTCTCATGACTAATATTGCACACTTATCTATGACAAATTTCATGTCTATATCTTTATTGAAAAGTCTTACAGTCTGTATTGATGTAGCTGTATCTTTTTCATTCTCGCTAAAATGTTTCATATCATCCAATGTAGAGCAAATGGTTTAATTTTTCTCTTACTATTTCTAAACTGATACTTTGCCTTCCTTAATACTAAACTGAGGGGGATGAAACACAAGATAAATATTAAAGGGGTTAATGAGACCTCTTCAAAAATTCCTCTCTTGATATCCAACTATCCCTAAGACTGTGTCACCTGAGTATAGATTTACTTTCTATTTCTTCATGCTACAGCTAATTAATTCTCTTATGTTGTCTGCTATACTGAATATATTCAAACATTCACTTATCCATAAGTGTGGGATCATGCCATAGGCTTTTTATACTCTATCCATTGTTGTTTTTGTTGTTGTTGTTATTATTGTTGTTGTTGTTATTATTGTTGTTGTTGTTGTTATTATTGTTGTTGTTGTTGTTGTCATTCATCATCATCATCATCATCATCGTCGACATCGTCGTTCAACGTCCACTTTCCATGCTAGCATGGGTTGGACGATTTGACTGAGGTCTGGCAAACCAGATGGCGGCACCAGGCTCCAATCTGATCTTGCAGAGTTTCTACAGCTGGATGCCCTTCCTAACACCAACCACTCCGAGAGTATTGTGGTTGCTTTTACGTACCACCAGCACAAGGGCCAGTTATGCAATAGTGGCAACGGGCATGCTCAAATGGTGCTTTTTTTGTGTCACCTGCACAGGAGCCAGTCCAACAGCACTGGCAATGACCTCACTCAAATGTTTTTTTATGTGCCACCAGCACAAATGCCAGTAAGGCAACACAGGTAACGATCATGCTCAAATGGTGCTTTTTACGTGCCACTGGCACAGAAGCCAGTTTGTTGCTCTGGCAATGATCACTCTTGGATGGTGTTCTTAGCACTCCACTAGCATGGATACCAGTCATCGAATTTGATTTCGATTCTGATTTCAATTTCAATTTCACTTGCCTCAACAGGTCTTTGCAAGCAGAGTTTAGTGTCCAATGAAGGAAAGGTACACATAAAGTGGGCTGGTTACACCCCTGGTATAGGCCACGAGGTTATGGTCTCACTTGGCTTGCCGAGTCTTCTCACGCACAGCATATTTCCAAAGGTCTTGGTCACTAGTCATTGCCTCGGTGAGGCCCAATGTTCGAAGGTCATGCTTCATCACCTCATCCCAGGTCTTCCTGGGTCTACCTCTTCCACAGGTTCCCTCAATCACTAGGATGTGGCACTTTTTTACACAGCTATTCACATTCATTCTTGCCACATGACCATACCAGCGCAGTCATCTCTCTTGCACACCACATCTGATGCTTCTTAGGTCCAACTTTTCTCTCAAGGTTCTCTGTTAAGTATGCACACTGACATTACACATCCATCGGAGCATACTGGTTTCATTCCTTGCAAGCTTACACATATCTTCAGCAGTCACAGCCCTTGTTTCACTGCCATGTAGCATGGCTGTTCGTTCACATGTGTCATACAGTCTATCTTTTACGAGAGGCACTTTTTCACCAGCAGAAGTAAGAGCTCTCTGAACTTTGCTCAGGCTATTCTTATTCTAGCAGCTACACTTTCAGCACACTCTCATCCACTACTGACTTGGTCACCTAGGTAACGGAAGCTATCAACTACTAGGTAACGGAAGCTATCAACTACTTCTAGTTTTTCTTCCTGGAATGTGGCAGAAGTCGTTCTCTGCACATTTTCAGTGTTTATTGCTCCCAAGCATCTGCCACATACAAAAACTATCTTCCCAGTTAGCCTTCCTTTGATATTGCTGCTCCTCTTATGTGTCCATAGCCTACACTGGATACATCTTATAGAGTTTCTACCTATGCCTTTTCTGCAGATCAAGCAGGGCCAACTACCTGAAGGGATTTGTGGTTTGCCTGCCTTCCTACTTATTAGGACATTAGTTTTAGCTAGGTTGACTCTAAGGCCCTTTGATTCTAATCCTTGCTTCCATGCTTGAAACTTCTCCTCTAGTTCTGATAGTGACTCAGCAATTAGAGCAAGGTCATCAGTATAGAGGAGCTCCCAGGGGTATCCAGTCTTGAATTCCTCTGTTATTGCCTGAGGACTATGATAAATAGGAGGGGGCTGAGGACTGAACCTTGGTGGACCCCTACATCTACCTGGAATTATTATTATTATTATTATTATTATTATTGCCTTTGCACAGCTTCTAACGCTGGAGATGCACTGCAGTGTCAGCTGTTCACTACCAGTGAACTAAGGTAACACCTCTTATTTTTCGAGCACCTTCCGGAGTATTAGAGCGGTTCCAAGCAGTGCTGTTTTCTGCAAGTGTCCCACCCTTATTGCAGCCCCTATTTACCAACAATTATTGGTACTACTGCTACCTTTTTCATCGACCACAACTGCTTAATTTCCCAAGCCAACTTGTCCTATCTCTCGACTTTTCTTTCTTCCTTATTGCATACCTTGTTGTCAGCTGGGCATGCTATGTCTATGATCCAGCATAGTTTGTTTTCTTTCTCAATTAAGACTATGTCCGGCTTTCTCTTCTCAATCTCATGGTCACAATGAATCATAAAATCCCATTGGAACTTTGCATTTCTATTTTTGACAATGCCTTCAGGTTTGTGGTCGTACCAATTTTTTGCCCTGTCAAATCCATATTTGTTGCAAAGAGATATCTAAGTGAATTCCAAATACAACAAATCTCAGAATTAGATGTGCTGGAAACAAGCACAGAAAAAGCTAAGTGTATGAAAACCTGTGCTAAAACTGCTGCCTTAGATATTCTTATTATTATATGCTTGACTTTTGCTTTGTATTTGTACAAGTTGACTGCAAGTCTCACCCAGAGATCTCAAGAGACAACAAGTTAGAAATTCAAGTTGGTGTTATGACTAAGGTGCCATGTATTTGGTTTTACACATATTATTGTTCTGGAGAATGTTTAAGAAAATGTAAGAAAATTATAAGATTGTTTTAAAATTTGAGATTACATAGATAATATTTTACGTAGGATAGGAACAGTTCCCATGAGCACTCTCTTTTGAATTCCTTATATTTTGGGGTTTCCTGGTATCTGAGCTAGGTAGGAATCAGCCCCTTTTGCTATCATTTCTAGGGCACCCATGACAACAGGTATTGTTTCAGTTCTGAGGTTCCACATTTTGCTAATTTCTGTTTCAAGATCGTTATTCTTGCTCAGGTTTTGGTAGGTCTTAACAGATACATTTATGCTGATTTGGGCAGTCATATCAAGGAGGAGGCATGATTTTTGTCTGAAGTCTTTCAGTATAAAGATAGATGCCTATTCGCATCTACCTTTCTGTCAGTTTGAATGGTGAAGTTCCAGAGGAGTGAGATGTGGGCATTTTCAAGCACTGGAGGCAGTTTGTGTTTCCACCAGTTTTATCATGGGGCAGGTCCAAGTTTTTGCAGATTACCCAGTGAATATATTGTGACTGTTGAGATACTGTGTAGACACAAAAAGACTGCACATGGAGACATGTTCAATGGTTTCATTTTGTTGTTTACATACATGACATGTTGGGCTATTGCCATTCTTTAATATGTTAACCTGGTAGCTCCTTGTTGGTAGGTATTGATCTTGGGCTGCTATGATAAACCTTTCTGTTTCAGATTTTAAGCCAGAAGACACTAAGGCCTTTGTCAACATTGGCATTATTAGCTCTCTTTGGGTATTTGTCATTCAGATGTTTTTCTTACCATTTATCAGTGAGAATATCTAAGACAGCAGTTTTAGCACAGGTTTTCATACACTTAGCTTTTTCTGTGCTTGTTTCCAACACATCTAATACTGGGTTTGTTGTATTTGGAATTCACTTAGATATTTCTTTGCCTGTTTTGTTACTGAGTATGATGTTTTCTTGTGTTCGTGCTTTAAGAGAAGTTTTATTATTATTATTATTATTATTATTATTATTATTATTATTATTATTATTATTATTATTATTAAGGTGGTGAGCTGGCAGAATCATTTGCACGCTGAGTAAAATCTTAGTGGCAGTTTGTCCCTCATTATGTTCTGAGTTCATATGCTACCAAGGTCAGCTTTGCCTTTCATCCTTTCAGGATCATATAAAATAAGTGCCAGTTGAGTACTGGGGTCAATGCAATCGACTTACCCCAGTCCCCAAAATTGCTGAACTTGTGCCAAAATTTGAAATCATTATTATTGTATAACTGTTCAGCATTTGGTAGTTTCAGGTAAATTTCTACTGTATCACCTGCTACACCTCAGTGTTGCTGGGGTGTGTGCAGCATTGTGTATTCATTTCTGTTGTTGGGAGTGTGCAAACTGTTCCCAGTATTGTTTTATGTTAGTTTTTTCCCTTGCAGTGGTGCAGTCTTTTGTTCTATAACTGCTTGTATTGAGTGTTGAATGTGTAATGCATTGGGTAACTGGATTGCTGTTGGAAGTTTCTTTCATTGGATAATTGCTGTGTAGAGTGTGTCTTATGTTTGTGGGTTGTTTTGTTTAGGTTGTATTATTGAATTGATAGTGTCTTGCATAGGATGTGGGCTGTTCCTAGCAGGGCTATCTTTTTGGATAGTATGTAGTGTTGAGGATCCAGGTATAGTTTCTACGTTTTTGTTCATAAGTTTTTTCATCATATCCAATGCTCCAATTATTATTGGTATTGTTTCCACCTTCATGCCCCACATTTTAAATACTTCAATTTCGAAGTCTTCGTACCGTAACAATTTCTCCACTTCTTTTTGGACAATGTTTTGATCAGATGAGAGCTGCAAGCTGGCAAATTTGTTAGCATGCTGGACAAAATTCTTAGCAATATTTCTTCTGGTTCTTTACAGTTTGAGTTTAAATCCTGCCAAAGTCGACTTTGCTTTTCATCCTTTCAGGGTCAATAAAATAAGTACCAGTCGAGCACTGCGGTTGATACAACTAACTTACCCCCACCCCTCAAAATTGCTGGCCTTGTGAAAAACATTGAAGAATTATTATTATTATCATTATTATCATTGTTAAAATGATTGAGAGCACTTATCCCTTTCATTTCCATTTTTCTGATGAAAAACACTGTCTGTATTTTAATTAATTTTGAAAATATTCAAGAATTTGGAGAGGTTTCATAAAACAACAAACTTTGTCATTAAGTTAGTGTTTGGAATATGACTTAATTAAAGATTCTTGCATAATATTATGATGGACAGTTTTAATTTAAATATGAACATTTTAAAAGGGATAGTTTTGAAATGGAATCAAACACTGTTAGATGTAGTTGGGTTGATATCAAAAATGGGTAGAATGAACGCCACAATTGATTAAGACTAAACAAAATGCTTTGCAGTATATAGTAATTTCCTTTTACATTCCAAGTTCTAATCTCATAAGAACAACTTTACCTTTCATGTAGCTGGGATTGATAAACTAAGTATCAGTCATTTAGTGTGATAAATTTGAATAACTTTGAGGTTAACTTTATGGTATTGTGTCAGTCTAACAAATTTCCCAGTGCAACACAATTTTTATCCTTGGGTGGCAACTGTTTTTTCCTATTTGCTTGCCCCTAGAAAATACGAAAAATGGTTAATACTTCCTTCAAACTTTGCTTTTGTTACATTTATTGAAATCTCCAAAAGAATCCCTCTCAACATATGGCTATGATGCTCTTCAACTATTTCTGTTCATGATCAGAGATGCATGTATATTGTCAGCTGTTAAGGGGCATGCTTAAGCAGTTAGGGTCAAGCAAATGACAAGCAAGTCTGTGATATTGAGCAGAATATTTGTTCTAATAATATTCTTGCTTCAGCAACTCAGTGGTGACTCTGTCTGAAATGTAATGGAAAATGAGTCAGTTTCAAATCATTGATGTCTAAGTCACAAAAGCAAAGTCTGAAGGGAATAGCAGTCATTTCCTTTGATTTCTACATAGAAGTAAACAGGAAATAAAACTTAATGACCAAAGGCAAAAAGAAAAAAAAATTGTCATTATTGTTAAACTAATTAAGGTGGCAAGCTGGCAGGATGATTTTCATTCCAGACAAAATGCTTAGCAGCATTTCAGCCATTTCTATGTTTTAAGTTCAAATTCCACTGAAGTTGACTTTGCCTTTCTTCCTCTTGGGAATGATGAATTACATACCATTTAAGCACTGGAGTTAATGTAATTGACTTACCTACTACCCCAAAATTCCAGGCCTTGTGCCTATTTTACAAAGGATTATTGTTAAGATGATTAAAAACGATGGTAGAGCAAGAGGTAAAGCCACCAGCAAGCTAAATCTGCAATGCAGTTTCATTCTCATTTCACACCATTTCAGTTTATTTCACTTACACTAGTCTTGTTCTTTGCAAAAATACGAATATCCTATTTTACATCCCAATTTCTCTTTTATATATGGGATCTTTGTCCTCAGTATAACAAAAACAAAAAGAAAAAAATTCCTGTTTTAGTGTTGTAGAATGCATTTCTCATAGACTGTATCATTGCCTTTATCATGTCATCTGTGAAATATTCAGGAATTAAGGGATATCATAGTTGATCTAAGCTGCCTATAAATATTAATTCTATCACAGCAACCAATTGCGTTTCATCATGTTAATTTATTTTTCAATTTAGATATTTATTATTGTTGTCACTAACATCCTCCTCATCACTGCTTCAACCATTATCATCAACATCATCAGCATCATCGTTGTTGCTGTCGTCATGTTTATTTGTTTTTTTTCTTCTTTAATATACCAAATTATGATGATCATGTTCATCTTTCCTTAGATGATATTAAAACTGCTTTTTAGTATTATTTCTTCATACATCAGAAATTTAAGTAGAAATGGCAATAACAATACTGGCAGCTTTATTGTCATTATTATTATTAGCCCTTGTGGCTAATGAAGAAAGGATTATCATTATTATTATTATTATCATCATCATCATCATCATCATTATTATTGTTATTATTTTTTTCATTATTATTATTAGTATTATTATTACTATCAACTACAAATTTTATTATTACAGCAGCAGCACTAGTAGTAGTGGTAGCAGCAGCAGCAACCACACCAGCAAGAGCAAAGCCAGCTATAACATAGCAGTGGTTCTAACAACAGCAATCATGACCACAAGAAACAAAAAACAAAAATGGCACCAACAATGCTCAAGTCAATAACAACAACAACAGCAACAATGATGGACTACCACCACCACTACTACTGCTGCTGCTGCTGCTGTTGGCAACAACAAACAACAACCAGAGTAAAATCAACAACATGAAAACAAATAAATGATTACAGCTAAAATAAAAAAACATCAACATGAACAGCAGCTGCAGCAACAGTGGTGGTGGTAGTGGTGGTGGTGGTGGTTGTGGTGGTGGTGGTGGTGGTGGCGGTGGTGGAGGTGGTGGTGGTGGTGGTTGTGGTGGTGGTGGTGGTGGTTGTGTTGTTGTTGGTGGTGGTTGTGGTGGTTGTGGTGGTTGTGGTGGTTGTGGTGGTAGTGGTGTTGTTGTTGTTGGTGGTGGTGGTTGTGGTGGTGGTGGTGGTGGCGGTGGTGGAGGTGGTGGTGGTGGTTGTGGTGGTGGTGGTGGTGGTTGTGTTGTTGTTGTTGGTGGGGTGGTGGTTGTGGTGGTTGTGGTGGTGGTGGTATTAGTGTTTTGCTATATTTTCTTGACTGGCAATAATGACAATAAAAATTGCAAACATAAGAGGTGACTACATTGATAATGGCTACAACAACAACAAACAAAAAGAGACACAATAAAAAAAACAACACTGACGGCAGTAACAACAACAACAACAATAACGATAATGACAACAACAGCAACAGGGGCAGCAAAGACAACAATAACAACAAAAACAGCAATAGCAGTAGCACCAACAACAACAACAGCAGCAGCAACAACAACAATGATAATGCAACAATGATATAATTTACCGCAGTAGTGGTTAAGACAATAATAACCATGACAACAAAGCTGATTAGCATTACAAACAACAACAACAACAATAACTGCTGCAGTGAAGAGTGTAGCAAGTACGAGATCTGATCCAAAGACAACCAAAGAAAAAAAATAAAACAACAACATAAGCAACAATATCTATCACAGTAACCACAACAACCAAAAACCAACAATAACAAGAACAAAAAAGAACAATAATATTAATAACAATAATAATAATAATAATAATAATAATAATAATAATAATAATGATGATGATGATGATAATGATAATGATAATAATAATAATGATAATAATGATAATAATGATAATAATATAATAATAATAATAATAATATAATAATAATAATAATAATGATAATAATAATAATAATAATAATAATAATAAAAGACACTTAAAGGCAAGCAAGAACAAGAGCAGCATCTGCAACAACAACAACAACAACAACAACAATAAGAGCAGCAGTAGCCATAGTAGTGAAGACAGCAAGCAGTAATTCCAATAAGTGGTGCTCATCTGGTCATTTGGCATTGCCAGAGATAGCATGTGAATTGTTCCCGAATCACCTAATTGCCTAATATCCTCTATTTCGAAAGGAAAGGATGAAAGGATGCACTGAGAGCTGAGTGCTTGTTGGTTGGCCAGGGCCAAAGAGGTTTTAATGATATATTTTTATATCTTTACATTATTTACATTTGACTGATTGATATTTGTCCTCATCTTGTTTGTTGTTAACACAACGTTTTGCCTGGTATACCCTCCAGCCTACATCAGGTGTCTTGGGGAAATTTCAAACCTGGCTTCTCATTCCTAAGGTATTTTGTTTATTTTTTTCGATGTTATTATTATTATTATTATTATTATTACTATTATTATTGTTCAAGTCACTGCTTGGAATTGAACTCAGAATTTTGGGGTTAGTAGCCCGTGCTCTTAACCACTACGCCATATGCTCTTAAATATAGAACTGTATTTTTATACCTGTTAAATCGAAACAGAACTAGGAGCTTAACAAACTAGTGCAAAAAATCATAAAAATATACAAAAAGCAGCAGTGGCATTGTCATTGTCATCATCATAATCATCACCACCACCATCATCATAATCATCACCACCACCATCATCATCATCATAATCATCACCACCATCATCATCATCATACTCATCATCCTTGTTCTCCTCCTCCTTTTCATCATCAACATTATCATCATCAGTGGTTCCCAAACTTGTCCAAACTATTGCCCCTTTTTCAACACTTACACCCATCCATCGCCCACACCCCCACCCTAAACAAGTCACCATGTTTATTGTGATAAGAAGGTACTTGAAGAAAAATTAATGTTTTATGTCATCTAATCTTACTAAAGTTATAGAAACAGTTCTGAATAGAATTTTTTTTTTTTTTTCAGTAAGCATGGACATACATGTAGTTAATGTGAAGGATGAATTTGGTGCTTGGTCAAGAGTTCTTCAATACTGAGCTTCATGGCGGTAAAGCATATTCTGCACAATAACCAAGCGATTTCTTGATTTGTTGAGAATCTGGGACACAACGCTGAAACCTCTTTCAACTAAATACGAGGTTGAGAAGGTAATAAAAACAACTTTGCCTTTTCCCACAATGCAAGAAATATTTCTGGAATAGTGTACTGCAGCAAAAATTCTTGGTAAGCATGCTATTTAAAAAAAGTTTCAATTATAAATCATTTCACAAGCCAATAGGTTCTCTCTCAATGGACCTGTCCATGTCGATATCTGTGATCTGAAAAGGGTTTAAGATCCAAAGTGGGATTTCCAGATCTGACAAATCCTGAAAAATGCAGTTTCATGTCAGCTTCGAAGCTCTTGAGATGTTCTGTGAAAAGAGAAGCATGTTATCAGATGAGCATTCTCCCAGTTCTCTAAGGCTTGGAAATTGACTGAAGACTTTGCATCTAATCAAGACTATTGAAAAGGTTGCAAGAAACAACGAAAATTTTAATAAATTAAAAATTAAAGAAAGTGGAAATTTTACCGGTGAGTGTGTCACATTATAAGGCACAAAAAGAAAATGACTCTCCCCAGACACAACAGAATTTGCATCCAATATTTCGCTGGTAAAAGGGCAGTTTCAGGATGAAACCAGAGACATTCTTTGTCATTTTCAGAACACAACTGTTTGAAAAGTCACGAATTCAATGGGTGAGCTTTGATTTTGTTTACATACAGAAGTGGCTGTGTGGTAAGTAGCTTGCTTACTAACCACATGGTCCCAGGTTCAGTCCCACTGCATGGCACCTTGGGCAAGTGTCTTCTAGTATAGCCTCAGGCCAATCAAGGCCTTGTGAGTGGATTTGGTAGACGGAAACTGGAAGAAACCCATCGTATATGTATATGTATGTGTGTATATATGTTTGTGTGTCTGTGTTTGTCCCCCCAACATTGCTTGACAACTGATGCTGGTGTGTTTACATCCCCATAACTTAGCAGTTCGGCAAAAAGAGACCAATAGAATAATTACTAGGCTTACAAAGAATAAGCTCTGGGGTCGATTTGCTTGACTAAAGGCGGTGCTACAGCATGGTTGCAGTCAAATGACTGAAACAAGTAAAAGAGTAAAAGAGTAAAGAGTTGTAATCAGAGAAGCATTTAGATGTGGAGTGATGTTTTTGGTGACTAAATGTTGTTGATTGATGATACAGTGAATGGCTATAACGTTCAGGACTGCTTGCTTGAGAAATCTGATGAAACCTCAGTACCACTCAACTATAGATGCAGCACAGTCTGTTACACATGCAAGAATATTTTTCATTGAGATTTGTTTCTGCTTCAAAAATTCATCCACAGTGTGAAATACAGATTGTCCTTTAGTATCAGTTTCCATAGTGCAGGCAAACAGCAGTTCTTGGTATAGTTTCCCACCATGACGGAATCATACATAGGCCAAGAGCAGAGATTAGTTGTTGGGCATAGTTGATTCATATAGTTGCAAGCTAAACTCCATGTTTTGTGAAATATTGCAAATATTTTCTTCAGTATTGCTGGCCTTTTCGTCAATTCATCTCTATACAGTATTATTCCTCAAAGTGATTGCTTTCAAAATTGGTTCAGGGTTTTCTTCAGTACAGTTGTCATAATTTCACAAATGACTGGAGTGATCAAAGTTTCCCTAGTTGTATGGACTTTGCCTGCCTTGGCAATAAGGAAAGCAATATTGTAAGAAGCGTGTAGGCCATCATCATTGTTATGTTCTGCCGTGGCAAACATGTCATGTAAAGTTTTGTTCTTGCCCTGTTTGTCATGCAAGTCTTTGAAATAGCTCATATTTTTATCAGCTTTATTGAGATGTAACTTCTTGAAATGTTCGCTCAGTCTTGAAAGCTTCATGGCTTCATTTGAGAATGTCTTCTCACATATCAGGCAAAATGACAATTACTCACTGTGAGGTGATGGAATAAAACTGTATTTCAAATATTCACCATTATATTGCTGGAATTTCTTCTTTGCTCCTGCATCTGCCATTGTTGAAGCCTACATAAAATAGAGAAGCTTTTAAAGAAAGTGTAAAGAAGTGAAAGAGAATAAGAAAGAGACTTTACTAGTTTAGTGAAACTGGAGAGACTGGAAAAAGTACTGTTGTAAGAGGGAAAATGAGATATGGCTCACCTACCTTTTTGTGGTGATGACTGTCCAGCTGTACTTAATCAAGACTTGCAGCCTACCTGTTGCACCTAAATTGGCAACTGCTGCAGCCAGCCCCCACTAGCTTGCTCACACATGTCTGTTCATGGTAAAAGCTCAAGCTGAAAAAAGGACAACCCTGGTCAATGCTTCCTACACTTCATGTTGAATGAAGTGTGGGAATAGTTGAATGAGTGGTCAGCATTCTAGTGAGTGAGCAAATTAATCAGAAAGCATATATAACAGGAGACTGAGTCGTAGTAATTTCAACAATTATTAACATTTTATTACAAATGTGTTCAAGGCAGAAGATTGAATTGATGTTTAAAACAGTGATGCAAAATGGAGTTTTCAGGTGTCCATTCATGACGTGAATGAGTGCATATAATATTCATGGCTTGGAAGGTACAAAGGAGGGTGTCTTCAAAAATACATGTAAAGACTTACTGACATTTTTATGATTGTTCCATAAAAGCCGGCATCGGCGAAATGTTAAGACTGATGAAATACCACTGCCTGGTATGCTAATGATTCTGCCAGCTTGTCATCTTAGTTTCATAATGATAATAATAGTTTCTTATTCAGGGACAAGGCCAACAATTCTGAGAAGACAGGGTTCATTGTTTCTATCAATGGTAGTACTTAATTGATACTTTATTTTATCAACCCTGAAATGAAAAAAAAAAAAGAAAAAATTAAATGTGAACTTGGTCTCAGCAGGATTTGAACTTGGAATGTAAAGAGCCATAACATATTTTATATTTCCTACATTTTACAAACATTTTTGACTACATATTTATTTTTTATTTTTTGACCTCCTACCAACTTGTCCAAATCAGCCAAGCTGTCAAAGGGCTTAATCTGATTTTTTATGCAATTTCTGAAAAAAATTCTTTGTAATCTTTACTTATTGTAATTGATAAAAAAATATTCGATATAAATTGGATTAATAAATTTATTTATTTATTATTTATTTATATTCTACAAGGCATTTTCTCCAATATTCTAAGTTTTCTGCCAGTTTGCAACCATTTATCAAACAATGGTTTCTAATTTAAACACAAAACCAGCAATTTTTACAGTAGGTGAAGTTAATCAATACCATCATATTCACTGGTGTTTTATTGACCTCAAAGGGATGAAAGGCACAGTTTACTCCAATGGGATTTGAACTCAGGATTTCTCTGATGCTTTCATGAGTCATCCAACTTGCTGAATTTTGCATATTAGTGTTAATAATAATGGTTTCATATTTTGGAACAAGGCCAGTAGTTTTTGAGTTGGTGGGAGGATCCAGCACACAATTAGTACTTATTTTATTAATCTGGAAAGATTAAAGCCAAAGTTGACTTTGGTGGGATTTAAGCTCACAACATAAAAGACAGGCGAAATGTCACAAAGCTCTTTGCTGGCATGGTAGTGCTTCTGCTAGCTTGCTGCCTTGAATAATCCTGATAATGCTAATCCTCTCAACTGTAGGCACAAGGTGTGAAATTTGGGCAGAGGGGACTAGTTAATTACTTCAACTCCAGGGTTCAACTGGCATTTATTTCATTGACCCCAAAAGGATGAAAGGCATATTGGACTTCAACAAAATTTGAACTCAGAACATAAAGACAAATGAAATGTCACTAAGCATTTTGTCCAGCATTCTAACAATTTTGCCAGCTCCCCCACCTTAATAATAATAACAATAATAATAATAATAATAATAATAATGATAATGATGATAATATTTATCCTTTCTACTGGAAGCACAAGGCCTCAAATTTGGGGGAAGGAATAAGTCGATTACATTGACCCCAGTGTGTAACTGGTACTAAATTTATTGACCCCGAAAGGATGAAAGGCAAAGTTAACTCTGGTGGCATTTGAACTCAGAACATGAAGACAGACGAAATACCACTAAGCATTTCACCTGGTGTGCTAACAATTCTGCCACCTCGCCACCCTAATAATAATGATGACAATAATAATAATAACCCTTTCTACTATTATAAGCACAAAGCCTGAAATTTGGCGGGAGGGGGCTAGTCAATTACATCACCCCAGTACTCAACTGGTACTTATTTCATCGACTCTGAAAGGATAAAAGGCAAAGTTGATCTCAGCAAAACTTGAACTCAGAATGCAAAGACAGGTAAAATGCTGCTAAGCATTTTGTTCAGGGTGCCAACGATTTTGCCATTTCAAGTGCATGACCAGATTCTTTTTAGGAGGATGACATCATCAATTATATCAACTCTAGTATTTGACTGCTACTTTATCTTATTTACCTTAGAAGGCTGAATGGCAAAGTTAATCTCATCAGGGTTTGAAATGATATGCAAAGGGACATAACTAAGAACTTACTAACTTTTGACAGTCAAATCTTTTAATAATAATAACGAGCAAAACGCCCCTCATCCAATGGACGGTGCTGAGTTGTCAAACATTTAAACCAAATTTTCTCAAAACAACTTGTCCGACTGTCCCATAGGCCTCCCCTTTGAGAAACACTGATTTAATCTAAATTTGAGACACCAGCAAAAGACGAATTTCGACTGAAGTACTTGCACATACAAATGCACATTCCCACAGCTTTATCGTTTGCATTCTCACCTGGAATCAGTTTTTGTAATTTTTTTCAAGACTTATACACGCCCTCATGCCGTCAGTATCTACATATCAAATTTGAGTGCAATCAGATGGAAGATGCCCAAGATTCTAGAAGACACACACACAGACAGAACAGATTTTATATAGTAGATAATTCTTTCTACTGGAGGCACAAGGCCTCAAATTTGTTGGGTGGGGACTAGTTGACTATATCAACCCCAGTGTTTCACTGGTACTTAATTTATTGACTCCCAAAAGGATGAAAGGCAAAGTCGACCTTGGCGGAATTTGAACTCAGAACGCTGCAACAGGCGAAATACCACTAAGCATTTCATCCAGTGCATTAATGATTCTGCCAGCTCACTGCCTTTCTAATAAAATAATAATAATAATAATAATAATAATAATAATAATAATAATTGTTTCTAAGGTGGCAAGCTGACAGAATTGTTTGCATGCTGGGTGAAATGGTTAGCAGCATTTATCTATCTTTATGCTCTGAGTTCAAATTCAACTGAGGTCAACTTTGCTGTTCATCCTTTTGGGGACCAATAAAATAAGTACCAGTTGAGCACAGGGGTTGATATAATCAGCTTTTTATTATTAGTTTCAAATTTTGGCACAAGGCCAGCAATTTTGGAGGCTGGGGTAGGTTGATTACGCTGACCCCAGTGCTGAACTGGTACTTATTTTATTGAGGAAATGCTGCCAAGCATTTTGTCCATCATGCTAACGATTCTGCCTGCTTGCAAACTTAATCTCCCTTTTAATAATAATGGCAATTCTTTTTAATTTAGACACAAAACCATCAGTTTTGAGGTAGGTGGGTGGTGTTAGTCAATATCATCAATCTCAATATTTGACTGGTTATTTATTTTATCAAACCTGGAGGGATTAAGAGCAAAGTTGACCTTGGCAGGATTTGAACTCAAATTGTAAAGAGCCAAAATAAACATTGCTCATGATGCTTTTCAATGCTCTAACAATTCTGTCAATCTTCTACTCGTGTAATAGTTACTTGCCTCATGAGCACAAGGGCAGAAATTTTGATGGAAAGGATCAAATGATTACATCAACCCAAATATCCAGCTGGTATTTTATTTTATTGATGCCAAATGTAAGATGTATGAAAGATAATGACAATGCCAGTGTGATTTGAATTCAGAAGATAAAAGAGTTATATCCAAACACTGCAAGGCATTTTGTCTAATGATTCTGCAAAATCCATTAATAATCATAATAATAATAATAATAATAATAATAATAATAATAATAATAAAAATAATAATAATAATGAGGATGAAGATGATGATGATGATAATGATGATGATGACGATGATGATGATGTTGATGATACTAGTAATAATATTAATTATTATTATAATTTCTTAAAAAAGACATTATTTTCTTTATTAGGGTGATGGAAGAGATAGAAAAAGGGGACATTAACAATAATAATAATGATGATGATGATGATGATGTGGTGGTGGTGGTGGTGGTGGTGGTGATGGTCATAGTGGTGAGTATGATGATGACGATGATAGTGGTGGTGGGGCTGGTGGTGATGGTGACGATGATGATGACGACAAGAAGGAAAACAACAACTACACCCCATTTCATCATTATTGCTGCAAGGGTGAGAGATGAGGCGAGATACAACCAAGAACAACAACAGCAAAATAAACATCATTATCAACGACAACAACAACAACAACGGCAGCAACCCCCAACAACGGCAATAATGCCAATGATGCCAACATTGATGATAAAGGCGTTGATGATGATAATGATGTTAGGGATGACAATGACAACGAGAGAAACAAGCAGTTGTGGCTTAATTATCACAGTCTCTTTACCAATCATGCCAACCTGAATGTGATTTGAACAATAAAGCATTCACTTTTCATTTTCTCTGCTACCCCTTTACAGCATTTTATTGAAAAACTTTGCTTTTTCCTCTTCATACAAATATCCCTTTAGTGCTATCACAAATATAATATGGCTTTGATCCTTTTGTTTCATCTATGCACCATTTTTATGTCATGAGTATGTAATATATACATACATATGCATATATATATATGTATATATATATGTATATATATATATATATATATATAATAAATCTCTGAGCGCTATATATAAATATATATACACACACACACACACACACACATATATATATATATACATACATACATACACACACATATACATATACATATATATATATATATATATATATTCATATATATATATACATATTTACATATATATATATAATATGGATGTATATGGGCAATATGTAAATATATTAACAGATATAAGCATGTACCCTGGTATCTGTATATGTATCGATATGTATATTTATATTTAGCACATATGTGCATTCATATACACATATATAAACATATACTTAATTATATATATATGTGTGTTTGTGTATATATATATCTATATATACATGCATACCTATATATATGCTCACATGTTTCACATGCACACACACATACACACACATGCACATATACATAAAACTATATAAAACAGACATGTACACACATAGGTAAATATCTTCCTACATGTTTGCATATATATGTATATGTGTGTGTGTGTGTGAGTTTATATGTATATATGTATGTATGAATGTATGTATATATATATATATATATATATATATATATATATATATATATATATATATATATATCCATTTATCCATCTATCTATTGATTAATCTATCAGTTTTCTATCAACCACTTTCTTTCTTTTTTCTTTCTGTCTTTCTCTCTCTATATATATATACACAAGAGCACACACACAGAGGCAAACATACATACAGACACACAAACATATATGGAGAAAATGTGTCAGATTTATATACACCTGTATGCATGTTGGCTTGTATTTATATATGTGTTTATATGCAGTTATGTGTGTGTGTAACATGTATGTGTATATGGAGGTATAGGCTAGTGTAATTTTTACACGTCTAATTTTTTTCCTGTCACTTTTATCTTTTTCTCCTACACACACTGGCATGCACAACACACGCACACCCATTCACACACACACGCATACACTACACATGCACACTCACTCATACACACACAAACACACACACACAACCTATAAAAATGACACAGCTTATAATTTCCGAAATATACATAACAGAAAGGAAAATTTTTTAAAAAGATGAAGGGAAGAAAAAAACCTATGTAGAAAAGAAAAATCATCAAAAAAAAAGAAAAACAAAACCTAATACTTATGATGATAAAAAAAATTAAAAATGTAGAAAAAAATTCATAACCCATTCTTTGATCTTGGCTTACTTCTGTACAGAAGAATGTCCCTGCAGTAGAATATGATAACAAGGTTGAATCAATGCTAACAGGAGGTTACACTAATTTATAATATAGAAAAATAACACACATTTCACAGCAACGCAACCTTTGATCCATCAAGTCCTTGTTAGCAAAAATTCCCTGGTTTCTCTAAGCAAACAATTATATATATATATATATATATAGAAAAAAAGATATATATATAAGCACGACATGCCTAGGGTAATACAATTCTGTTTAGGTGGTTAGTATGAAGTATCAGATAGGAATGATAATATTTTATAAGTGATGAGAATAAATGCATATTCAATAATCTGTTTACAGAACTTATGCATACACAGAAAATTGCACACATGTGTATACATTAAACCACAATATAGTGACCAACATGCTTAGCGTAGGTTTGACTTTTACTATTCAATCAGTGTCTGGCTTGCTGTCCTAAGATTTGGTTCCTAACACATCTGTTTTCGTTTTCAAAGACAGAAGGGAATTTTCAGAAGAAAGGAGAAAAAATTTGTCTGCTACATTAAGCAGGTGAAGAAACTTCATAAGACCTCCTTTGATCATTTAACATGACATACATAAATTTCCTGTTTTCTTTTAAATTGTATATAGGTAGTCTCACAATGTGATATATATTTTGAACTTATATATGTATATATATATATATATATATATATATATATATATATATATGTATGTGTGTATGTATAGACGCATGAGTAATGGTTTCATAACAAAGATAATATAAACTATATATGTATATCCATATATACAAGTAAGGCTATAACATAATACTTACAAGTGTGTTTGCATTTGCCATTTGTATGTGTATACGTGTATAGCTCTCTCTTTTTCTTTCGTTCTCTAGGTATACATACATACATATATACATATACATACACACACACACACACATATAGGTGAAGGAGTGGCTGTGTGGTAAGTAGCTTGCTTACCAACCACATAGTTCTGGGTTCAGTCCCACTGCATGACACCATGGGCAGGTGTCTTCTACTATAGCCTCGGGCTGACCAAAGCCTTGAGAGTGGATTTGGTAGACGGAAACTGAAAGAAGCCCATCATATATAAACATATATATATATATATATATATATATATATATATATATATATATATATATATATATATATATATTTATATGTGTGTGTGTGTGTGTGTATATCTTTGTGTATATGTGTGTATGTGTGTGTATATATATACAAAAAAGATATACATATAGACATACATATATGCACTCATAGATAATACACAAAATACACAGACATGCATGCACACACACACACACACACACACACACACACACACACACACACACACACACATGCACATGTACGTGTATGTATAAATATCAAAGGTGAGAGAAAGTTATAAAAGAAAAATATTTTGCTGCATAGTGGGTGTAGTTGTAGTTGCGAGAAGAAGAAAATGTGGAAAGAAAAAGCATGCTACAATATAAGCAAAAAGCACCCTAATGTTCCTTGCTGGATGCCAGTGAAAGGAACGATAAATCAGTAGTTGCTGAAGTGATTGTCATCTCCACTCAATTACTCAATAACATAATGCTTCTCAGTGAGTGTAAGATGTGCACAATATGCGTTTGTGTGAGCGTGTGTGTGTGTATGTGTGTGTGTATATATATATATATACACACACACACATACACATGCATATACACACTCACCATATATATACATAAATATCATCATCATCGTCCGTTTTCCATGCTAGCATGGGTTGGACTATATATATATATATATATATATATATATATTTATACACACACACACCACACACACACATATATATATATATATGCATATACATATATATGAATATATAAATAAACATACATGTATTTTTGTGTGTGTCTATATATATATATATATATACACACATACATAGACATATATGCACATATATGTATTTATATATACATATACAGGCATGTATAGTATATATATCTTTAATCTTGCTGATGCAGATGCAGATTTCCACCAGTTTACTTGGGTTTTCTTTTTTATCCCTCATATAGATATGTGTGTATGTGTGTGTGCCTGTGTGTGTTATGTATGCATATATGATAAAACAGACTCGAGAGAGTATGTGTCTGTGTATATCTATAGGTGTGTATGTATGTACTTTTTGGAGTTATTTAAAATTATTTCCTTGCAGAATTTAAACCAGTCATTAACAAAAGAGCAGAGCTTGGCTCATTTATTAAATCAAGATTGCACTTAGGGTTTGTGGTTACCTGAATTTGCACTTATATGCATGTATGTTTGTGTACATATTGAGTATTTTTGTGTGTATGTCGATAAACCTGCACTCATGATTGTATATATCACAAGAAAACACAATTATGTATGCTTTATTACTGTTTGTGTGTGAGTGTGTGAATGTGTGTAAGTGTGTATTGTGTGCATATATATATATATATATAATATATATATATATATATACAGTTGAAACACTCCTGTCACAACCTGAGACCTTGAAGACTGCTATAATGCAAGAAAGTATACTAGTCCCTTAATATTTTATATTTTATATTCAATATTTCATCTATTCAATAAGACAATCAATGGTTCATTTCATTTTACTATATACATATTATTTATACTATATATTCTATATTCTACATTAATATTATAAAGAATATAAATAAAGCATAAAAATACAGAGTTGGAATTTCTTTGAATAATATATATCCCTTTATATATATATATATATGTGTGTGTGTGTGTGTGTATTATGTATCTGTGATTGTGTGCATATTTTCACCCAGGCACCTCATATTGAGAATCCCTGAAACATTTCACAAATTTTATGTTTCCCAGTTTGATTGTATCCAAAAGTACAAATCAGACGGTTCTGTTCTAGTTTTTTTGGAGAACCCAAGCATTCCTAAGTTTCTGTGATACTTGGAATTGCCAAAATGTTGTAGAAAATTGATTGCATCCATTTTGTTTGCAGGGTCTGATTTGTTTTAAATTTTCTTCACTGATTTAGTTTTGCATGCTAATTATCAAAATCATGTTATCTTTTTAAAAAAACAATTTGATAATAAAGAAGTTTGAAACCCTTAGTGTTTGATATTTTGGCTAATTTTATCCTGTCAGACACCTCTGTTATTGACATACCAGAAATTGCACTTGTAATGATATTCTTGTTTCAAATGAGTCTTTCACAACAGCAGTTCTCCGTTCCTCTATTTCTAGGTCAATGAAGTAACTACTAAGTGGAGGCATATGGTTTAGTGGTTAGGGTGTCAGCATCATGATCATAAGGTTGTAGTTTCAATTCCTGGACCGGGCGACACGTTGTGTTCTTGAGCAAAACACTTCATTTCACATGGCTCTGGTTCACTCAGCTGGCAAAAATGAGTAACGCTGCAATGGACTGGTGTCCCATCCAGCTGGAAAACACATACGCCATGGAAACCAGGAAAGTAGGCCCATGAGCCTGGCTAAGCTTTAAAAGGGCGCAAAAAAAAAGTAACTACCAAACACTGTTTTGTAAAAGAATTTAGCATGAATCTGGCATAACTGTTAATTATAACAACTATGGTCATGAAATATGGGTGGAGGACCTACTTTGCTGCTCAGTAAAAATAGATAATCATGGAACAATTGTTGGAATTGAAGAAATGATGTCCTCAAATCAAGTATAATTGAAGAGAGCAGCCAAATGTTTTGGACAAGTTTTGTATATGCCACACCTTGTCAGAACATATGTATTTAACTAAATTTTTCTCCTAGCTAAAAATATTCTTGGATTAAAGTTCCACACATAAATAACTACAAACTTCTGCATGAGCACATTGATTATGTTTTATTGGTAAGTACACAATAGAGTTTTCATAATACTCTTCCAAGTATTCTCAGTTCCTTGTCACATACTGTCTGTGTATGGTGTTACAATGTTAAGGTGATTTAACATAGATATTTTCTACTTAAAATTCACTCTGGACACAATTCACTTCCCTCCAGTCTGCTGATGACAGAAGGCGGCAAGCTGGCAGAAACGTTAGCATGCCGGGCGAAATGTGTAGCCGTATTTCGTCTGCTGTTATGTTCTGAGCTCAAATTCCACTGAGGTTGACTTTGCTTTTTATCCTTTCGAGGTTGATAAATTAAGTACCAGTTACACACTGGGTTTGATATAATCGACTTAATCCCTTTGTCTGTCCTTGTTTGTCCCCTCTATGTTTAACCCCTTATGGACAATAAAGAAATAAGAAGCAGTATATTCTTTGTGAATAAGATTGGCTTTTGCTGGTTTATGTATGACAGGTATGGGGAATCTTTTCTGAGATGTGGACTGCAATAGCTATGGCTCATCATCAAGCAGACCACAGAACTAAAAAAAATTCATCATAATTTTTCATTAGGGATGCCATTCAGAAAACCGCACAAGCCACAGTTTACTCATGACTGCTCTGCTCTACAAGATGAACATGAAACTTGACATTTGTTAATGTTATAGGTAAACCCATTGTAGTCACTCCATTTCGTTAGTTTATTATAATGTTAGAATTGGCTGATTTAGTCCAGTCTATGTAATATGGTGCAGGAGTTGTAATGGAACTGGTGGAGATTTATGGGGCATTTTGATTTTATCAACATAGGTGTAGGAGTGGCTGTGTGGTAAGTAGCTTCCTTACCAGCCACATGGTCACGGGTTCAGTCCCACTGCGTGGCACCTTGGGCAAGTGTCTTCTATTATAGCTTCGGGCCGACCAAAGCCTTGTGAGTGGACGGAAACTGAAAGAAGCCTGTCGTATATATGTATACATATATGTGCATGTGTGTGTGTCTGTGTTTGTCTCCCCAACATCGTTTGACAACTGATGCTGGTGTGTTTACGTCCCCATAACTTAGCGGTTCAGCAAAAAAGACCGATAGAATAAGTACTAGGCTTAAAAAGAATAAATCCTGGGGTTGATTTTCTCAACTAAAGACGGTGCTCCAGCATGGCCACAGTCAAATGACTGAAACAAATAAAAGAGTATATATATCACTTGAAATATTTACAGAATCAGAAACAGTTAGGCTTTATAGAGGCTTGCAGTTTTTTTGGCAGTATCCTCATTGTCACTGTCAACAAAGCTGTTCATGGTAATAGGTGTGTTGCTTATAGAAATATCACTTTTATTATTATCATTTCCTTCTTTATCAGAAAGCTACAGGACTGAATGCTTTTTGTTTTAAAGCACTTAGTGCCTGTTGTGATTTTCTGATACTATTATAAAAGACACAATCTTATTGACATAAACAGTCTTAATGTGTTCTTCTTTGTAATCAGTATCTGTTTGCTTGCCATATTCTGATGCATTGTTGATAAAACTGTTAGCATATTTTTACATAATGAGATTTAGTGTTCATAATTTGAATTTGGATTCATTTAGCAATAACAGAATATGCATTGTGAAATGTGACCCATATAGTGCTTTTTGACATTATTATAAATAGACTTGAGTAAGTGAGATTGGCTCACATTACAGAAATTTGCACATTATTACACCAAAATTCAATATTGAAAGAGTGAAAGCTCTGGGATTTTTTTATAATGTAAAAAAAAAAATGGATGGAAGGCACTGCATGAATTTTATTTTAGTTAGTGAGTGATTGTGTGGATCAGATCCTCATCATATTCTCTTCTGATAGCTTAGTCTCACAGCAGAAGGGTATTGCAACAATGGGAGGTGATTTAAGCATTCCCTTCATCTGTCAATATTTGGAAAACTGCCAAGATAAGCTATGATTATTATCTCATATCCAAGTTTTATTCTGTGATGAAGTTGGTACTGTGTTGGAAGAAAAAGCTTTTGCAACAAATGACTTTTCCCCTGGAGTGGGAGAAGCAGTAAACAGAGAGAGGCCTTGTATACTACATCACCTGCTGAAAGATATTAGCTCACCAGTGCACTTAAGCCTTTTTTTAATGAATGTAAACAGAATCTCAGAGTGGTTGGCATTAGGAGGGGCATCCAGCCATAGAAAACCATGCCAAATCAGACTGCAGTCTGGTGCAGCCTTCCTGCGAGCTAGCCTGGTCAAACTGTCTAACCCATGGCAGCATGGACAATGGATGTTAAATAATGATGACGATGATGATGTATTAACTAAAAAAAATTTGGTTGACCTAGGTTGTAGAAGACACTTGGTCAAGGTACCACACAGTGGGACTTAACCTAGTATCCTGTGGCTGATTAGCAAACTTCTAATTACACAGCCATGCTTGCAATTATATTTAAATAAATTCTTTTGTTCTTTTACATGTTTTAGTCATCTGCCTACGGCCATGCTGGAGCATTACTTTGAAGGGTTTTATTTGAACAAATTGACTACAGGACTTATTCTTTGTAAGCCTAGTACTTATTCTATCATTCATTTTTACTGAACTCCTAAGTTATGGGGACATAAACACACCAACATCAGTTGTCAAGTGGTTTGTCAAGTGGTGATGGGGTGACAAACACAGACTCCAAGACAGACACACATACACACCACACACACACACACAACACACACACACACACACACACACACACACACACACACACACACACACACACACACACATACAGGGGCTGGACAAAATAATAGAAACACCTTAAAATTTCAAACAAATTTATTTTATCATGGGGTAGGACCACCTTTGGCAGTAATTACAGCTTGAATTCTATGAGGTATGGACTTGTAAAAAGTTTGAATTGTTTCCAAAGGAATTTTTGTCCATTCTTCAGCTAAAACAGTTTCCAGTTCTTGTAGTGATGATGGGGGAGAATATCGACTCCTTACTTGTTTTTCTAAAATGCACCATAAATGTTCAATAATATTGAGATCTGGGGACTGTGGTGGCCAGATAAGATGTTCAGCTTCACTAGAATGTTCCTCGTGCCATTCAGTAACAACTTTAGCTGTGTGAATTAGTGCATTAAAATCCTGAAAGATTGCATTTCCTTCCAGAAACAGTTCTGCAATAATAGGATGAACTTGATCAGATAAAATGCTTAAATAGTCTTGACTATTAATTCTGCCATGAAGGGAAACCATCCAGCCAGTGGATATAGCCCCCAGTTCATCACGGATCCTCCTCCATGTTTAACAGTTGGAAGAAGGCAGTCTGGGTCAAATGCTTCTTTTGGCTGTCTCCACACGTATACTCGGCTGGTGGTCAGAAATAAGGTAAAGGATGGCACATCCAAGAAAATAACATTCTTCCACTGCTCTAGGGACTAATTCTGTAGGTTTTTGCTCCACTCTAAACACATTGCAACGTTTGTTTTTGAAAGCAGTAGTTTTCTGATTGCATCCCTCCTGTGAAATCTGGTTTTGTGCAGCTCCCAGCAAACAGTTTTTTGGAAACTGGATTCCTGGGGTGGTCATTAAGCTCTGCAGTAATTTTGGGAGTTGTACTTTTGTGATCCTTTCTAACAATTCGCTTAAGAGTCCAAGTTTTGGTTTTCTTCTGGAGTTTTGTTTCAACGAGGTTTTTTTCCTCTTTCTCAAAGGCTGTCATTGCTTTCAAGACAGTACTTCTTGATACACCAAGCATTTTGGCTATTTTCATTACGCTAGCGCCTGCCATACGAGCACCAGCAATTTATCCTTGTTGAAAGTCCGATATATCTGTCATTTTAATGAATTTTAATTACCTTTCTCTGGTGATATCTGAAAAACAAACTGCAATTTTAGCAAAACATATTAAGCAATGCTAATAATAACTCAAAAAACATAAAAATAAACAAGCTTTTGATGGTTTTGTAGATATTTCAAAATTATGATGCTAGGTGTTTCCATTATTTTGTCCAATACCTGTATGTATGTATGTATGTATATATATATATATATATATATGGCAGGGTTCTTTCAGTTTCTATCTACCAAATCCACACACAAGATTTGGGCTGGTCGGAGGCTATAATAGAAGACACTTGCCAAAGGTGCCACACAGTGGGACTGAACCCAGAACCATGTGGTTGGGAAGCAAGCTTCTTACCACACAGCCACCAAAATTACATTTTGCCAAAAATTGGGGAAGAGTCTACATTTTATGGAGTATATATGTTTTATTATGTAAACTGAATTCCTTTCTACAAAATACATAATTTCATACAAAGTCAGTCAACTGCTAAAGCACAGTTATTTGAAAAAAAAACCAGAAAATGTACTCAAGAAAACATAACAATAATTTCCATAAAATCAGATGAATTTTATAAATAAGAAATACACTCAACAGATCAAATAAAAATTTCAAAAACAATTAATGATGCTTGACAAGTATGTCTATAAAAAGCAATGCAGAAACAAAAAATGAAAAACAAAATCAAGAAACCAATAAAATGGTGAAAATCTTCCAAAAAAAACATTTCCCAAATAAGCAAAAATAAAATGTCATAAAATCAAATTTGTAACAAACCAATGGGATAAACACTCACAGGCAAATTCCTAATAGAAACATTACCAGTAAATTTTGGATAAAATCAAGATGCATGAACAAAAGAACAAGTCCATACTGGTGGATTAAAAAAAGCTGGGTCCACCAAATAATACCAAATAACAGTGATTCTTGCCTGACAATCATTGTGACATGTAACTTGAGCTATGACAAAAGATTTAGAAACATACATACATATGTACGTTTGTACATACAAGCATTCATAATCACAAAAACACACACACATCATTTGTCATTCATTTTATGTCCATTTTTCTATGCTGACATGGGTTGTATGGAAATGCAAAGAAATTTTGAATGATAAATGGTGTATGTTATATGGATGAGATGTTGGCTATTTTCTACTTAGGTCACAATTCAAAATAATGTATTGAATGTATATATATATATAAATGGCCAGGAGAAAACATTGACTGTTAATTGACATGGGAAAAATATTTTGATTTTTAAGCATGTAATATTGGGTTGGCAACTAAGTTCCCGCCATTTTATTTTTAAATTTTGGAATCTATCTTTTTTGAGAATTCTATTTTTGAATCATTTTTGAATCTATTTTGTTTTTTTTCCGAGTTAATTTTTGTTTATTTTCAGATCATTAAAATGGAACGTCAAGTTAAGAAAAACGAGTCTTTTTGACACCTCCTTTTTGCTTTTAATTAAGTTTCTAAGGCCGCAAAAGCTGCTTGCAACATTTGTGCTGTATATGGAGAGAGTGCCCTGGCTGAAAGAATCACCCATGATTGGTATGCCAAGTTCAAAAATGTAAATTATGACCTCAAAGGTGCACCTTGTTCTGGCCGTCCAGTTGAGTTCGATGAAGAGCGATTAAACCAGCCTTTGCACAAAAATTCTCATCAAACAATAAGGAACTGGCATAGAAAATGGAATGCTCCCACACTGCTATAGAGAAGCATCTTCACTCGATGGGAAAGTTTCAGAAGTATGGAGCATGGGTTCCGCATGCTTTAAGTGACAGCAACAAAAATCAACGAGCCACAATCTCCGCTGGTTTGCTTGCTTGTCACCGCTCAACTCATAGACACAAGCTACAATTTCTTTACTGAATCATTACTGGCGATGAAAAATGGTGCCTGTACATCAATATGAAGCAGCATAAGGAATGGCTTAGCCCCAGTAAACAAGCAACACTGCATGTGAAACAAGATCTTCATCCACGTAAAACGATGTTGTGCATATGGTGGGACTGGGAAGGGATTATCCATTACGAATTACTTGAATGGAACCAAATGGTCAACGCGGAACTCTATGTTCAACAGATAGATTGACCCAACATGGCTATTCAAGAGAAAAGAACTAATCGGCAGCATGGAGTTATTCTGCCGCATGACAACACCCATCCTCATGTTACCGATATGACCAAGGAAACTATTCAAATACATGGCTGAGAAGTGCTGCCACACCTGCCGTACTCTCCTGATTTGGCACCAATGGATTTCAATCTCTTTCAAATGCTATGCACAGAGTTTAGTTCAATACTGATGCATATCTATCTATCTATCTATCTATCTATCTATCTATCTATCTGTCTGTCTGTCTGTCTGTCTGTCTGTCTGTCTGTCTGTCTGTCTGTCTGTCTGTCTGTCTGTCTATCTATCTATCTATCTATCTATCTATCTATCTATCTATATATATATATATATATATATATATATATATATATATATATATATATATATATGGTGGCACGTTAAAAGCACCAACCGATCGTGGCCGATGCCAGACTCCCCTGGCACCTGTGCCGGTGGCACGTAAAAAGCACCCACTACACTTGCGGAGTGGTTGGCATTAGGAAGGGCATCCAGCTGTAGAAACACTGCCAGATCAGACGGGAGCCTGGTGCAGCCCCTGGCTTCCCAGACCCCGGTCGAACCATCCCACCCATGCTAGCATGGAAAACGGATGTTAAACAATGATGATGATATATATACATATATACATACACACATAATAATAATAATAATAATACACACACACACACACATATATATAAAATACACTTTAACTGAAATAAAGTTTTCCCAATATTAAACATATACAAAGTATATTTATAGCAACTCACACACACAAACATACACACTTGTTTATACATACAATTCATCATACACTTAAACAACCACATACATACTCTCATGCACACAAATATTTTACCCAAACATACCCATAAACACTCCCAAACATTCACATACACACACACAATTTACCCGCACATAAAAATACAAGCAAAGCAGACCCAAGCAATCTTGGCTGAATGGGTTGTGTCTTGTGTCTCTAAAGTGTAGAAAGTATGTTTTTTAAGGAGCATTTTTATGTAGATTTTTTTAAACTTCAAGGTGACCACTTTCGTGAAATGTCACTGTATAGGATGTGGCTTCCTTGAGCACTAGGCCCAACTGGGAACAATCAGTCCAATTAGCTTAAGGCCGGCCCTGAATACAAGGTAGCCATCTATCTCCTCTGTAGCAAAGACACTCATACATGTCTCTCTTCTTACTTTAGCCTTTTCACACTTGGCATAGAGCCATCCCTGTCTCTGCTACAAACCAACTCAGTTGAGAGTTTTGTTTTTGTATTACTAGTTACTAAGTACCCTCACTTGTGTAAATGTGACATAAAAGCAACTATAAGAAAGTTAACGTTATGAATAGCATCCAGAGCACATACTGGAGCTCAACATAGTCCACCAGTTGGATTCATTCAAACTGTCCTGCATATGTGAGCATGAAAAGCAGACATTTAATGATGATTGTGCTATGAGTAGATTACAAATTTATTATTCTTTAACAAGAATAGTATTGACAGTCAATACTATTTTTGGTGAAGTATAACACATACATACATCCATACATACATACATACATACATACATACATACATACATACATACATACATACATACATACATACATACATACATACATACATACATATTTCAACCAGACCATCAGATATTGTTATTCATCACTTCCTCATATCATAGCTTTTGAATGATACCACCTCACTGGCTACAGACATACATTCATACATACACACATGCATACATACATGCATATATACATACATGCACACATGCACACACATACATACACACACACACACTATGAATGATATAATGTGATATGGTATCATACAAGAACAAGGCACATAGTGAAATGCAATTTTCAAGTTCCATTCATTTTATATTGTCACAGTAGGAGGAAAGAGAATTTAGATAATGGCAATATATTGCATTCATAAGAATAAGCATACATTGGTTAGAGCTAAATTTAGTCAAATTTACTGCATAACATTTTTGTTTTGAGTAGGTGTATGTTCATATTTTATGTTTCAGTATGAACTAGTCTCTACTCTGCAATTTGCACTTATACACATTCAAATACAGATAAATTATTATACCTCATACACATAGTTATTATACATTATAAATGAACATTTTCTAATACACGTAATCCATATCTATTGACATTAATTCAAACTATAGGCAGGTATCAAGGTAAATCTGTATTTATTCTCACTGTTTGTTGAATCAATGCTGATTACTATCCTTCATTTATCATTATAAGGACATTTAATGGAAGTTAACTTGTGTATGATTTATAAGATTACATTGTACAGGTCAAATATTAAGCTCACCCAATACTCGGTTTAAATGTTTAGCTTGTTTAGATGTAGCAAAAGTGAAATGGTCAAATAGATAAAGTATTGAGGTATGAGATATATAACTTGAGTTCAAACTCACTTTAGATGTTTCATTATATCTATTTAAAGTTTTACACTGAATTCTGCATATTTCAGATATGTAGCAGATTATCAGGGAATCTTACCTTACTCGCAGTGGCATTCTAACCAATGGCAATCCACTTATTGTTAAGTAAGACATCAAAGATAACCAAAGATTAGGTGACCTTTGAGTTTTCAGACATGTTTACATTTTTGTTATTGAAAGGTTTCAAGCAGTATTAGTAATAACTTGATTCTGAGGACAGTGTTTAAAATAAGTGCAGTAACCCCTCTGTAGCTAAGTTGGGAAAGGAAAATATTGGGTTGTTCGGAAAGTTTGTGCCGATTTTTAAAGGGAAGAAAAAGGTCAATAAATACTTGCCATTACATTTTTAATCAACCATATATGAGCCATTTTGTTGCACAATGCGTCTCCATCTTTCCTTTAACTTGAAAATACCATCTTCCCAGAATTGAGGTGGTTTCATGGTAAAGAATTCATCAAGGTATCTTTTTATGTTATCCAAGGAATTGAAATTTTTACCATTAAGACTATTCTGCAGAGACCTGAATAAATGGAAATCCGAAGGAGCAATATCTGGTGAGTGTGGAGGGTGCGGTAACACATCCCAGCTGAGCTGCAACAATTTTTGTCTGGTTCCCAAAGCATCAAGTGTCGAAATAGAACTTTCTTATCTTCTATTTTAAAGGGTTACAGAATTAACACAGGTTATAGGAACATAAACCTTCTTCCACAAAAAAAGATAGCTTAAACTGTGCTCTAAATGGAGGTGTAGTCAAATCCTATTTTATGGACTCAAACATGTTCTAAAATAAGTTGAAATGTAAGCTACTATAAATCGGCACGAACTTTCCAGACAACCCAATATAACTTCTTCCTGTTATATGTTGAAGATATGTTAATGACGTTATCCATGGTGTTATTTGTATTTCAGTTCTTTATTACGAATATAAAAAGTGGTAGTGGTAGTTAATTTTCCCTCTCATTTAATTATCATAGAAACCTCCACACCATTTATCCCTATATCTTGTTTACAGCTTGAATAAACACATCTTAGTTACCAACTTTAAAAGAGGAAACTTTACTGTGGCCACCTGATTTGTTCACTATGTATGGTAGCCCAGATCTCCCATAAATTCTCTGCAATCTTCAAAATGAAAGTAACATGTGTTAACATAGCATACCAACAACAAAATAAGAAAGACCACAGTAAGCATTCTAATGAAACAATTCTTGGATGAGCTGCCTTTGTGGTGGGATTTCATTTGCTTTTCATTTTCACAGCTAGCTAATGTCTTATTCTACATTGTTATTCCTTGAGGTATGTTGGACTAATTAATCTGCCACAGAGTTAATTTTAAATATAAGATTGTCTTTTTGTTGGCCTCAACACACAAGCAGCTAGTTACTTAGCAGAGTTATTTAATACATGCATCTACAGTAGTAACCCTGTTATTTCTAATTGAACACTTAATGATTTTGTAATGTACAAATAGTTTTATTTTGATTTAGCAGGAAATTTTCAAAATCAAATTAATCTTATTTCTTAGAAATACGCCTAATTTAGATAATCAGCAGATTTAATAGTTACTATTTTTTTTTTTAAATTTCCGACAAACATTAACTAATTATCTTTTACAAATGTTTATACAATATTCTAATTTCCATTTAATGGGAAATCATTGCTAATTCTTTGATGGCAGTGTCCAAGAAATTCAGCAGGTTAATTTCAAATTAAATGAAGCAAATTTGTTATCTTTGTTGAAACTGTGGAACCAGGTTCCATTCCAAATTTACTTCAAGACATATATTTGTAAATTTGAGGCATTCAATTAATGAACCTGAATTTGTTTTCAAACCTTATCACTCATATTCTTTTGAATTTTTAGAGATAGATCACTGCATTTACTTTAGCTTATCAACTTTTAATAAATAGAGAAGGTTACGATAGATATCCAACCATTACAAAACTTGCTCCAACAATTCAGGAATATGACTAAATCTCCGGAACTATTAAAACCATTCTGGCATTAGAAAAATGTGAAAGCATAAACATTGGAACCATACCAGAAGTCATTCACAGTTTCTACTGGAGGCATATAAATTTTACATTATGCATTATGTTAATCATAAATGCTTTCAAAGTTTATCTATACTATATTGGGTTGGATTGTTTTCAAATTATCATATTTATCTATCATAGTTAGAGTAAATGCTTGATAAATGTATATCTGAAACTGCCTTAATGTCCACCATGTGACTGTAATGATAAAGTGGTGTGCATCATCAGCTGAAATAAACAATTTCATGAACTTTGAATAGCCATGTTCCTGGCTTGATAACAACAGGAGGGGCTGTCAGGTTAAGATATAGGAATTCTGAGGATATGATCATGAGCTCACATCTTATAACAAACAATATATTAAATACATATAAATTACTATAGTAAAAAATTAAGTGTGGATTAGGAATATATACTGGATATCTACCCTCTTCTTTGTATTTTACAAATGGGGACAACTGTTTTTTTAAAATTTTTAGTATATTTGCTTCATTCTCAGTGCATGTTTGCATATAGTGAGAGATACATGAGTTTTAACTCTTCTTTCTAGTAAACAGGTGCATATTGTACCCTGATTTTTAATACATACATATAGATAGACAGACAGACAGATAGATAGATAAACCTATTTACCACCACAGTCCATATGACTTATAATAGACCATTTTTACTTCAATGTAATCCTTGCTTACAAGGTTACTGATAATCAGATTTGAAGCCCTACATTCTGAAGTCAGGCTGATATGTTTATATTGTTCTGACAATTATTGTAATATCATAACTAAGAATACATAGCAATATTAACCCTTCTTAGGGCTTACATTTCAACCTTAAAAGAAATTATCTGCTGCATGGGCTGCAGTCATTCCTCCAAACCATTCCCCCCATGACACTTCATCATTTGGTTTTGGCAGGAGCAGTACTTAATGTGATATCTAGTGTAATACACTTTGACAGATGCCAATACATTGAACACTTACTATTTATTGATGAATGCTAATACATTGAATACAGAGTATTAATCCACTATCATTCCTTTCTCTCCTACATCATTGTTTTTTTAACATCTGTTTCTTAAAGCTTGCATGGATTAGAAATATTTTCATGCATGTCAGTGTCATTCAACTAACAGATCATATTCGAATTATTTGTTTCCAGCATTTACTGACCTATATTTAGTGCCCAGTCCTTACACTTTTAACAAAAGCTCATACTTTTAACAAATGCTTCATATAGGGTACTTGCTGCACACAGAAATAAGAATAAGTTTTTTTGCAGAAGTTCTAATAGCACCCTGATATTTCTTTGTGGCATACATTTTTGTTACAACCATCCTTAACACTTATCCTGCCAACTAATTTAAATTTATTATTTGCTAGATCTGTATGTCATTTCCAACAATTCCAAACATTAATAACTGTCCCTTAGGGTATTGTGCATCATGGAGTACAGGTAATTTCCTGGCAAGTTGAGTCTTTGAACCAGAGTTAATTTTGACAAGTAGCCCTGTCACTTCATTTCATTTGATAGTACCCTTTCAGAATAAAAATAGTAAAAAAAAAGCATGAACAAACTTATTTCCTCTCTCATAAATCTTAAGCATTTCTCACTGGTTCAAAGATTTTTCAAACTGAGTTTTACACATGTTATCTAAATATTTATGGATGTTCTAAGTTCTGATACCTGTTAATAAGTTCTACACCCATTAAAGCAAGTTAATATATCTGAAGTCATGACGGTGGCGAGCTGGCAGAAACGTTAGCACGCCGGGTGAAATGCTTAGCGGTATTTCGTATGCCGTTACATTCTGAGTTCAAATTCGACTTTGCCTTTCATCCTTTCGGGGTCGATAAATTAAGTACCAGTTACGTACTAGGGTCGATCTAATCGACTTAATCCGTTTGTCTGACCTTGTTTGCCCCTCTATGTTTAGCCCCTTGTGGGCAATAAAGAAATAAGAAATGTCCGCATGCCAGGCAAAATGCTTAGTGGTATTTCGTCTGTTTTTATGTTCTGAGTAAAAATTATGCTGAGGTCGACTTTGCCTTTCATCCTTTCGGGGTCGATAAATTAAGTACCAGTTGCATACTGTGATCGATCTAATCATCTGTCCCCCTGCCCCCAAAATTTCAGGCCTTGTACCTAGAGTAGAAAAGAATATATCTAAAGTCATGACCTACTTTTCTATCTTTTATTTGTTTCAGCCATTTGACTGTGGTCATGCTGGGGCACCACCTAGAATGCTTTTACTTGAACAAATTGACCCAGGACTTATTTTTTTAAAGCCTAGTACTCATTCTGTTGGTCTCTTTTGACACACTGCTAAGTTACAGGGGTGTAAATACACAAACACCAGTTGTCAAACTCTGGTGGGAGATAAACTCAGACTCAAAGACAAACACAGATATAAGTAGATATGTGTATATGTATATATATATATATATATGTGTGTGTGTGTGTATATATATATATACACACACACACATGCAAACAAAATTAAGAGGAATGACCACTTAAGTGTCATTCCTCGTAATTTTTAATCTTCAAATTTTCAAAATATGCTAAGCCACTGGTTTTAATTGATTACTATCAATTTCTACCTCATTATTTAATTTATATATATATATTATATATATATATATATATATATATATATATTGTGTGAATTTACAAAAAACTAAAGACGAAGACAGGTGTTTAAACAACAAACAGATGTATAAGTTTAATGCTTGGGAAATGAGAAAGTCTTTTATGTTTCAAGCCTATGCTCTTTGACAGAAAGGAACACAGAAATAAACAGGGCTAGAGGGGAGGTGGGTGGGAGGAAGTAGGTGTGAGAGGAAGAGAGAAGAAATGAGGATGGTTAGAGGAAGAGGGGAGGAGAGTTGAGCCCATGTGGCACAAAGGAAAAGACGGGAGTCTGGATGGCCCCTGTGGAAGGACAGTCCGAACACAGACAGGTGTTGTAAAGTGTGATCGGTAGAGCAGAAATGGTGAGAGACTGGAGTGTTGTTGCCGAGTCAGATGTCTCGGATGTGTTCCACGAACCGGTCAGCCAAGCAGCGTCCCGTTTAACTGATGTATAGAGGACAGAGAGAGCAGGAGATGCAGTAGATGATGTTGCTAGAAGTGCAAGGGAAGGAATCAGTGATATGATAGGATCGATGGTGGGTGCCTGTGAGGAGGGTGGTGTTGGAGAAGTAAGGGCAAGTATGACAGCATGAGCGGGAGCAGGGGAATGAACCAGGTTAGGAGGTTGGATTAAGGAAGAAGCTGTGGACCAAGAGGCCTTGTGTATATATATATATATTTTTTTTCACACACACATACACACACAATGGGCTTCTTTTAGTTTCTGTCTACCAAATCCACTCACAAGGCTTTGGTCCGCCCAGGGCTATAGTAGAAGACACACACATACCAAAGGTGTTACACAGTGAAACTGAAACCGGAACCATGAGTTTGGGAAGGAAGCTTCTTACCACACAGCCATGCCTATGTGTGTTTTTTCTTTTTTATTTCAGTTTCTATAAAATATTTTTTATGATGCAAGTGTAGCTAAACAGTCAAGTAGTTTGTTTTTCAGTCATAAAGCTCTAAATTAAATTCCACTAAGTGATATCAGCATCTTAGTCAAGTGTCTTTAATTATACGCCTAGATTGATAAACCCCTTCTAAGTAAAATTAAATTAGAGAGACAGGAACTGTCTGGAAGCTTGTCAGTTGGATTTTACTTTTATTTCATAGGTTTGGCCTTGTCACAAATCATATTATATTAATTCAACTTGAGAATTATCTTAAGAGTACGCATAGCTGTGGAATACTCAACCATTTATTAATTAATTTAATGAGTAGGCAGTTCAGTTAATCAAAGAATTGAATGCCCATCATTGAAACCAATTAAGGATTGATCATCAGCTTGAAGTCGTTAGTTTTTCTTGTCTGCATGATGAGATAAGTTGTATTCAGTTTAATCCCCAGCAAAGGTTGGTCATATGACTAATTAAAAGAAATCAATGTATCTTTCAACCAGGAGCATACCAGTAGCAGAAACAATAAGCAATAGATAAAATGTTGTCTTGCAATATTTAGCTTTATCTCATTAGAGTCTAAGCTTGAAACCTGTTAAGGTTGATTTTGCATTTTATCTTTCTGGAAGTTGATCAAATAAGTGGTTAATGGTGAAAAGGAAAGGTAGATGGCAGTGAAAAGGAATGCAGTAGGCCACTAAATATAGGAGGAAGGAAACCCAGTTTGAGACAGTACAAGTTCATGTAGTGGTCTCTGTGGCTAAGCAATATGTTCATCCAAAGGTTCAGAGTTCAATTTCCACTCAAGATGGTATTTAAATAAAAGCAGAAGAATACCTAGGAGCCAGTACTTAGATAGAGCCAGTTCCTTAAGAGTGTCAGGAACTAATGGGCCAAAACATTTGTTTGATGAGAGGTCTTCTTTTGAAGATTTCTTCTGATGTTCACTCACTCACCCCATAGTGAGTTTCCACTCACAGTGATATCAACTAAGTGAATAAGATACTTCGTCTAACATCATAAAAAAAATTATGTGCTTTGTCAAGCATAATTAATATTTCTCTTTCACTTGTACAGACAGAGAACATTAACGTTGTAAAATATCACATTTGCTAATCAGCTAGTGGGTAACACATTGCAGCCAAGTTTTCTTCGCATGAATATATTCTGATCTGGGGATACATAATGATTATAAATTTGTCATTGTGTAGCCTCATGACAGTTTTAGCCCTTTAGCATTTAAACTGGTCATATCCATCCACAGTGTGAATAAATAAGCATTATACTTGTCAGAATAATTTGAATGCTAATTCTAATTCAAAAAAGGCAGCGAGCTGGCAGAAACGTAAGCACATCGGACGAAATGCTTAGCAGCATTTTGTCTACCGTTACGTTCTGAGTTCAAATTCCGCTTATGTCAACTTTGCCTTTCATCCTTTCAGGGTTGATAAATTAAGTACCAGTTATGTACTGGGGTAGATGTAATCGACTTAATCCCTTTGTCCTTGTTTGTCCCATCTTTGTTTAGCCCCTTGTGGGCAATAAAAAAAAGAATAATTTGAATGCTAAATGGTTAATCAAGAAGACTTATTTTGGCAGTAGGTAGTCAGACTAACAACTAACTCACAAACACACACACACACACTCACACACACACACACAACACACACACACACACACACACACGCACACACCACACACACACACACACACACACTTGTGCATGAGAGTACAAATTTGTCTAATTCCATATCTATATCTTTGTTTATGCTCACACCACTTAAAACTGGTTTTGTTGTTCATGTCCTTCAATCTAGTAATTCAACAAACAGATATCAATAAAATAAGTTAAAAGCACTTGGGTTGATATGATCGGTTTGATCAGTTAAACCTTTGAAGGAGACACCCCAGCATAGCCACAGTCCAATTATTCCAATCATTAAAAGAATTAAGGAAAATAAGCCATATCCTTATATATTTTGCTTTGCTGTGAAATTGTGGCCCACAGCTTTTTGGTTTCTTTTTCACAGCTATGAGTGAGTTTTGAACAAATTTCTTTTATCTATTATAAGCGTTCACTTAATTGTCTATTTTATTTTTTCTGTGTACAGGTATCTTATAACTACATCATACAATGTCCTAGTGTCCTAGTGTCCTTATTTTAGATGGCAAGGAGTAATCTGAGTTTAATCTGAGCAGTTTGGCAGCTATTTCTAGTAAGTGAAAAGTTCATGTAGAAGCATCCTCTTTGATTTGTGTTAAATTGCTGCAGTCAATTAGCTTCAGGTAAGCTCTAGTCAAGCAGATACATGTTCAAAAGCATTCCATCCATGACCATCTCACCTCTTTCATATGTAGGTAATCCAGAACCACATTACCCAATATAGTCATATTTTTTAAGCTGGTAAGTTGTAACTTGAATGAGAATTGGTTGCTATTTATAGCAAGCCACGTGACTATGTAGATGTGATTTTATTGGCTTGTGTGAGGTGACTGTGTTTAAGCTTGCTGTCTGAATTCAATGCAAGACTATGAATGTGAGGAGAGAGTTACCAGTGGCTGCCTTTGTTATCTTTTGTATGATTCTGTTTATTTATGTGCAATAGGTAGCCATAGTGTTGCTTACCTCATGTGATTGTTTCATCTCAGCAATTCTACATCTTACACTTTCGCTTCAGTTTTGGTCCCCTCATACAATAACAATACGTTGAGAAGACAAATATCAAAATGAAATAATTTTATATTGAATAATTGCAAAGATTAAGGAGGATCCAAAGAAGAGTAGAACCCAACAAAATATAGCTTGTTTTGGTTTAGTGTATGCTCCAGGATAAAATAAAAATACAATTAAAAAGTGCCCAAAATTTTGTGGATTATTACCAACACTTAAAGAGTATGAAAACTAATATAGTGGTAGTGTGAGGGAGAGGGGCAGCAGTGACAGAACATCCTCCTCCTCTCCTTCCCCTCTCTTTTAACCCATTCCTCTTCTCCTCCCCCATTCCCCTCCCCTCTCCCCCCCCCTTTCCCTCCCCCTCTTTTTACCATCCTCTCTCCATCTTACCCTCCTCTCTTCCCCTTTACCCTCCTGTTTACTCATCAGCTCACTGGAGAGAGATGCTCAGCAGTGGTCAATGAAATCTGTTCAGCAAGGAATTTCAGGACCATTTATATATGTATTACATTCAAAAGAATAGTTTATCAAAAAATCACACCAAGAGTAATAGCAAATTTTGTGGTTATTCTATTTGTGGAGCTCTGGTGTGAATGCATGTGGCCTAGTGGTTAGGATGCTGACTTTGTAATCATAAGGTCATGGGTTTGATTCCTGGATTAGGTAATATGTTGTGTCCGAAGGCAGTGAGCTAGCCTAAATGTTAGCATACCAGGCGAAATGCTTATTGGTGTTTCGTCTGTCCTTATGTTCTGAGTTCAAATTCTGCCAAGATCGACTTTACCTTTCATCCTTTCGGGGTCGATAAATTAAGTACCAGTGATGCACTAAGGTCGATGTAATCGACTTAATCCGTTTGTCTGTACTTGTTTGTCCCCTCTATGTTTAGCCCCTTGTGGGCAATAAAGAAATATGTATTTTGTCTGTCCTTATGTTCTGAGTTCAAATTCTGCTGAGATTGACTTTGCTTTTCATCCTTTCGGGGTTGATAAATTAAGTAACAGTTGCATACTGGGGTCGATCTAATCGACTGGTCCCCACTCTAAAAATTTCAGGCCTTGTATCTAGAGTAGAAAAGAATATAAAAACAAATACCGGGGCGACTTGATCTTTTTCATTTGTTGAGGGAGATTTGGTGTTATATGTTACAGGTAAAGTGGCTCCTGTGGCTATATGAATATTATAAGTGAATGCAAGTGGAAATAAAGAGTAAGACATGGAAGCATGGAATGGTACAGTTTTTGCATCGAATGACAAATGAGTTAAGTGAAGTGCGAAACTACTTGCACCTACCCAAAATAAATATGATCAAGATATAACATTATTAAAGTTATATTCTTCACTGTTCAAACACTTTCTTTGCATTTGGCATATATCCTCTTTCGTTTGTTCTTTTAGAAATATACTCTGCTTTCAAAAAGCAAATCATCCTAAGAAAAATGAAAGAGAATTTTGTATATACAAGAATACAAAATGTTTTCAAATGATTTCATTTCATATTTTTGCTTTAAATCTTTGTAATATTTTTTGTGTCATTGATTTATTTCTGTTTATATATGATTTAGAACAGCATTGACATTTAATAAGAGGTTCTCCTTTGGGCTAAACATAATTTATTATCTTTATACTAAAAGTATGCATTGGCTATGAAATTTGCATTTGTTGCTGTTTTCAAATCTTAAATTAAATTTTGTTTCATTTGTTTTTCATTGTGATAAATATGCAATATATTTCTGACTTTTAATTTCAGGAGTAAACTGGGATAGAAATTTCATATATTTGGTATAATCCAGGTGAGTCAAAGAGAATCAGGAATTGCCAAAGCTCTGTTTGCATTGTTTTATTGCTAAACAGATACAGAGTGGTTTGGTAAACACTGATAATAGAAACAGCCAGAAAGTAGAAAACTAAGCAAATCATGTTCGACAATGAAAGCAAAGTAGACAATATACGGCATGGTAAACTTCAAGCTAAATTAGCTCCATGGTTTTCCTAATGTATAACTTAAACATTTCCAATAGAGTCTTTATTTTTATCTATTTGTTTCTTATTATTTTTTGTATTTGCTACTTCAGCAATGTAATCCTGTTTCTTATTGATTTTAACTCAGAAATTGCAGTATATTTGACAGAATCACTGAAGCTCAAATGTATTTCTTATAAGCAGACTGCATGGCATTTGTCTTAAACTCTTTCTAAAGATTAGTTTTGCTAATTATCTGTTCATTAACTTTGCCATAGCTTGGCTGCAATACTGCCATTACTTGGACAAGTGTCGTTGTTCTCTCATTATACAAGTAATTTAGTTTCAGTAATAGCTCTTCCAATACTCTATTATCTTTAACAAAACATTTTCAGACTCAAAGATGGATGTGGAATTGATTACTTGAAGCGAGCTTATTTAATGATATCAGGTACTTTGAAGATGAGGTCAGTTGTAAGAACAAAACTTAATTGTGAGATTGAAATTATATGATATATTCTATTGACTGACTTCACATTATTTTTGGATTGTTATTTAAAAATTGTTGTTGTTTTCTAGTCTGAGAGGCAGTCGAGCTGTAAAATTTCCATTTTTCTTTTCTTTTTTCTAGTGAAATGGATTCATTTCAGGTATTTTCTAATAATGCTACATTAGAGAATTCTTCAATTTTGTCACAATGTTTATAGGAACAAGAATAAACCAACTGCCCTCAGGATTAGAACATAAGCTGGCCTTTGCTGACACAATATAAAGAACAAACAAACTATATTTGAAGTAACAGTGGGAAAATAGCCTCTAGCATTAATTGCCTTAAGGAACAAATGGTTTTGCTTTTATTTCAAAGAATACTGCTGTTCAGAATGGACATTTTGTAATAATCCAATATGAAAATTGCTTTAGGCTAACATGGGAAATATTTTGGCACAGAATATTTGAATATTTGGCAAAAGTATGAAGATATTTGGCAACAATCTGTACTTGAGACCAATAATAAACTGGCTGCAATATATGGTCTCTGGAGAAGGTGTGAGGTATATACTTACACTTTTATAATTTCCTGAAAACCGATAGTTATATTTCTACTCAATCCCTTTTTGTATTTTGCTCTTTTTGTCATTATCTACTCTAGTATTTGATGGCTGCTTACTGTGCTAATGTAGTTTGATATCTGCTTAAATTCTATGAGTTTACAAGTGTGTCAACTTAGTTTTCGTCTTTTTTCAGTCTTATTAATTTTCTATAAGTTTCTGCAAGCTAGCTAAGACTAAAACCATCTTCTTATAACCTATCTTGTACATTCTACTGAAATTCTTAGAACACACCTAAACTACTTTCTATGTTTTGACACTTACTAACAACATTTAATAGCCAATCTAAACAAAAACTCAGAAACTAAAAGTTATCTGTACAGCCATTTCTCAAGAACTACTTCCCCTTTAGTTTTTCTGCATCTATTGCAGCTTTATTTAAATATATTTTGTTTTCACTGACCATATGAGTCACTATATATCTGTGCTATTAGGCATACACCAAATAATGTGCTCACTAAGATTAATTATACTTATACACATTTTTACTGCAAGGATTGTTTTAAGTTTATATACTCCAGTAAAAGAATGAGTAACAGCCTTTGGGAAAATAGTGTCTAATTAAGGATAAGAAGTTTCTAGCTTCAGTTGTTGGGACACCTAGATTGACCAGAAGTTTCAATAAAATGATGTCTTTCTTTCTAAGCCACTCTGAAATGTTGGATGAAGGTAGGTGATCCTTTAAGTACATTGAATTCCCAGCAAAGTAACTCCTTATTACAATACAGTCTGGCTGAAGATATTTGTGCTCACTAAAAATCAAAGTTTCTTCTACTGGTGCCTGTGACCAAATTTTTGCTAGTTGAAATCCTTGACAAGACCAAAAGGTCACTTCTTTTTTTGCTCTCCTTTTGACTCTATATTGTCTCTATGCCTTTCTCAACCACTTTATTGAGTGTATTGTGTGTATTTCATCATGGCACCAGTACTAGAGTGGTTACCTTCTATGCTATAAAACAAAACAGTGATCTCACTATCTACTTTGCTTCCATTTGCTTAGAGCAATGAGACTGATATAAAAGACAACAGAAAAGAAGGGCAATTGTAGAAGATGAAGATGAGTGGGAGAAAGAGGCATGAGTATAAAGGAGAAAAAGAATTCGCTGAAGTGACTATGTAACACGGGAGAGAGAAATCTCTCTATATATAAACGGCAGTTTGTCTGTGCGTGCTTCTGTGTGTCTGTTTTCTCGTACCCTCACCCTGACCACGGCTTTCAACCGATTCTGATGAAACTTGACACACACATAGCCCAATGTCATAATTCAAAACTAACGAAGCGAACATTTTGAAAAGTTCCCCCAGTTCTGAAAAAAATTGATAAATTCGACATGGGGTCGAGAATCATAAACATGAACCACAGACTGTCTAGGGGACGCAACTCGAGAATCTAAGCTTTTTTATGCAACGCATTATCTATGGTAGTTTTCATAACTTGCAATCGATTTTCACCAAACTCATGGTGAAGCTTAATGTTACCCTAAGAAACTCAATTCTGACGTTAGTTTCCATGCAATACCTTACCATCAGAAACAATCGATAAAATCATGCCATTTTGGGAAATCGCGTTCAAATTCAAGATGACGTATTTTCGACAATATCTTTCACAATTGGCAGGAATCATTTTTTTTTTCACAACGAGCATCATGTCTGCTCCAAGGAGCTATATAGCCCTTTTATTCCAATAGGATACATTATTGGAAAAAATCGGTTAATTTAATCATATGTGGCACACATAGCAAACAAATTTGTGTATTAAACACAAACCAGACTGTCTAGGGGACGCAACTTGACCTTTTTAGCTATCGATAATTCGATCCAACCAATTCCTACCAGGAAGAAATTACATTCGAGACTTACCCCCAACACCGCCACTTCTGCTAATAGCTGCTGCAGCCGCAAGTTATTCGAATACTTTTTGGGTTTAAACTTTCTTTAATACCTACCACCCAAACGTTTTACCTTCAATTTTTGACGTACCCTAACGGTCCTCGGACGCTACTTGCAAACTCTTGGTTTATTATAAACCACTTTTGTCGTGTGCATCAAAAAAATTTCCTTTCGTTTGTTCAGTTTGATCACTTTTGACTTTTTCGTTGTTGTCACTCACATTGCTGCCAGCTTTTTGGCCGTTTTGTACATTTTTATACATTTTCGGATACTTACCCCACGAGCTCCTTTTTATTACACCTTTACCAAACACATTGCTATCCACCAAAATACTTACCCCACGTGTTCCTTTTATTACACCTTTGCCAAACACATTGCTATCCACCAAAATGCCACCCAAGAAGAGAAGGACCCTCCTCAGCCCTCGGACGGCCAAGGCATCGGCTGCTAGGGCTAGAAGGGCACGCGAGACCCACGAGGAAACCGCCTTGCGCCTCTCGCAAACAGCTTCCCGTTATGCCGCTGCTCAGGCATCTGAAACTACTAGCGACCGTTCTACCCGACTTGCAAGGGTCGCAGCGTACAGATCTTCCCTCCGCTTGAGGTTGACGAAAGAGCAACAGTCCAGCCAAAACATGCGGGCTTCTTACTGTGCTTCCATCCGCAGAGCTCGCGAGAACCCCGAACAAAGGGCCATTCGGAATGCGGCTAACGCCACTAGCACTGCCAGGACACGATCTGTCGAAACCTCACAGCAGAGGAGAACTCGCCAAGATGCTGACGCCGCAAACAAAGCCATGGCCAAAGCTGCCGAAACACCTCAACAGAGGAGAGCTCGCCAAGCTGCTAACGCCGCAAACACAGCCAGGGCTCGATCTGCCGAAACTCCACACCAACGGACTATTCGGACATCCAGACATGCCATTAACACTGCTTCTGCTAGGGCTTCAGAGGGTGCTGAGGCGAGAGCTGAAAGGCTTTCAAGGGATGCCACTGCTACCGCTGTCGCACGTGCATCTGAATCTGCTGAGGCACGGTGCACTCGACTTGAGAGTATCAACAAACGTCGGGATATCATTCGTGGTGTACGTACCCCTGCCCCCGCTTTCTGGTTGTCACTAGCATTCAACTACGACGCCACAATTAACTTCTCCTTGCGTGACGACATCAAGATAGGGTCAATGACAATTGTATGCCAGTTTTGCAAAGCCAAGAAATGGCCCGGAGAGCCACCTGGTTTGTGCTGCTCTGGTGGCAAAGTGGACCTGCCACCCTACGGGACCACCTCAACCACTGAAGGATCTCGCGGCGGGTTTAACCCCCGATTCGTCACAATTCCTTGAAATAATTCGAAAGTACAACTGCTCATTCCAAATGACCTCTTTCGGGGCCAAAATTCCTCCCAGAGAAGGCTGGATGCCTACTTTCAAAGTGCAGGGTCAGGTCTACCATTTATTGGGTCACTTCTGCCAGACGAGATTCAGCAGTCTTCTTTCCTCCAAATATACTTCATTGCCGACTACAACCACCAGGTTGATGCACGCCTTGGAATAATACCGAGTACAAGCTATGTTCCCCGCAAAGACATTCTTCTCCGTCTCCAAACCATGCTTCATGATATCAACAGCTACGTCTGCAGCTTCAGATATGCCTTGGACAGTGCTCCTTCTCCAAACTTCACCGTTGTCATTGATGCTGATAAACGACCCCACGGGGAGCACGAACGCCGTTTCAACGCACTGCGTGCAACGAAATTGCCGTAGTTATACACGGAGAGCAAAACAACAGCCGTGACATAATCATCTCCTCCCGTGGTAACAACCTACACAGGATCAGCGAGACTCACAGATCTTATGACGCGCTTCAGTATCCATTGCTTTTCCTTATGGGGAAGATGGCTACCACTTCGGAATTCCTTACGGCAGCCCTCCAATCAAACTACTGCGGCATCAAAGACGGTTTCCTGCAGGGCGTTCTACTCATACCGGTTCATGGTCAGGGAGGGTGAGTTCAACTTATTGCCCCGTTGTCGTCAGCTATTCAACCAGTTCGCCGTCGACATGGCCGCAAAAATGGAATCGGAAAGGCTGCTATACATTAAACTTAATCAGACCAAACTTCGCTCCGACTCCTACATTCATCTCCGTGACGGTTTGCAACAAGAAAATGACCCTCGCAACATCGGCAAGCCATGCATTCTACCCTCCACCTTCACGGGAGGACCGCGATATATGCGTGAAAGGACCCAAGACGCCTTGACCTACGTGCGCATTACGGCCGGCCGGACCTCTTTATCACCTACACGTGCAATCCCAGCTGCGACGAAATCACTCGCGAAATCCTCCCGGGTCAATCTCACACCCATCGACACGACATCGTTGCTAGGGTTTTCCGTCTGAATTGGGCAAAATGAAGGATTTGATAGTTAAGGGTCAGATTTTCGGGCATGTCAGGTGCCACATGTTTTCGGTCGAGTGGCAAAAGAGGGGCTTGCCACATGCTCACATCTTAATTTTGGCTCACTCATAAATCGAGACTAATGACATTGACAAATTCATTTCCGCCGAGATTCCTGACCCCGATGAGGACCCCGGACTCTACGAAATTGTCCGCACTACCATGGTACACGGGCCCTGTGGACCAAATTACGCCAACACACCATGCTACAAAAACGGATTAGCCTGCTCAAAGGGATTCCCTAAACGTTCACTTTGGAGACTCAAACAGGCGGCGATGGGTATCCGCTGTACAAACGAAGGAGTCCAGCCAATGGAGGCCGCACGATTACGGTTGGGCGACATCAAGTGGACAACAGCTACATTGTCCCCTACTGTCCTCTCCTGTCGAAGATATTCAAAGCCCACGTCAACGTTGAGTTCTGCAGCTCCATCAGGTCAATACAATATGTCTGCAAATATATCAACAAAGGCAGCGATGCTGCCACGTTCAGCATCCAGAGGACCACCAGTCGCGACGAAGTGTCCAACTACTTGGCTGGCCGGTACCTCAGCAGCAACGAAGCGTTTTAGCGCATTTACGGCTTCCTGCTCCATCAGAGACACCCGGCTGTGGTGCAGCTTGCTGTACACTTGAAAAATGGACAGCGGATTTACTTCACAGAGCAAAGTGCTGTGCAGATAGCCACCAGCCCTAAAGACACAACGTTGACTGGTTTCTTCAAATTATGCCAACGTGATGACTTCGCTCGAACGCTTTGTACCCACAGGTCCCATCGTACTTCGTGTGGTCTAAAAAACCTGGGTTCGACGGAAATCCGGCAAAAACGTCGAAAGCTTCCCAGGCGTCAAGTTTGACTCTGCCTGGGTCGAGTTTACAACATCCCGCCAAACCAGCAAGAATGCTTCTACCTCCGTCTCCTTCTACATGAGGTCACTGGTCCAACAGGTTTCGCCAATATACGTACCGTCAATGGGGTTCTGTGCGACACCTTCAGGGAAGCATGTATGAGACTGGCCTTCTAGAGGATGACTCCCAGTGGGACGCCACGATGGCAGAGGGTGCTTTACTGCAAACCTTCGGCCCTGCGACATCTTTTCGCAATCCTTCTTCAAAAATGTCAGCTTAGTCATCCACTAAGTCTCTGGATGAAATACAGGGATGACATGTCGCACGACTTCTACGTACGGTCAGCAAACACTGCCCTTCCGCCGAGATCACGTTCACCAACTTCATTACAATTTTGCGCTCATTCAACTCGAAGACGCTGTCATCGATATGGGTGGGTCTGCTTTAACAGAGTACGGCCTCCACCACCCACACGTGAACACGCCAATGTTATGTCTGCTGAATTGTTACGCGAAACTTCCTACTGCATTGAGGAACTGCACCAGTACGTCCAAGATAATGAACCACGGCTGCTTCCAGACCAGCGCATAGCCTACAACACCATCGTAGACTCTGTCAGACAGCAACGTGGGGGGATTTTCTTCCTTGATGCACCCGGCGGCACAGGCAAAACCTTCGTCACTAAACTAATTCTGGCAGAGGTCAGACGCAACACGGACATTGCCTGGCTGTAGTTCCTCTGGTATCGCGGCCACGTTGCTTCCGGGTGGGCAGAACGCCCACTCTGCCTTCAGACTCCCGCTCGATCTGGCAAAGTCCGAGTCACCTATCTGCAACATCGCCAAGAACTCAGAACAGGCCGACATTCTTCGCAGATGCAAACTCATCGTATGGGACGAGTGCACTATGGCACACAAAGGCGCCCTTGAGGCACTGGACAGGCACTGCAAGACATCAGAGACTCTACGGCCCCCATGGGAGGATTAACTTTACTTCTTTCAGGAGACTTCAGGCAGACTCTACCTGTTATTCCAAAAGGAACCCGTGCCGATGCCGTGCGCGCGTGCCTTAAGTCGTCAGCTCTTTGGGCACATGTGCGGCCCTTGCACCTCCAACTAACATGCGCGCGCAGCAGTTAATTGGTGACAGCGGATCCGCTGCATTCTCCAGGGACCTCTTATCGCTCGGTGAAAATAGGATGCTGTCTGATGCGGATGGCTACGTTCAATTGGACTCACTTTGCACCATTGTCGACACCCCTGCTAGCCTCCGGGACGCTGTCTTCCACGACCTACAAAACAATTTACGCGACAACTAAAAATGGCTGGCAGGCAGAGCTATTCTCGCCCCAAAAATACAACCGTCAATCCATCAATCCAGCTACTTGAAGCTATTCCTGGTGATGTCCACGTCTACAATCTATAGATAGGACAGCAGACCCCGCCCGCTTGCCGATTATCCTGTTGAATTCCTGAATTCACTTGAACCGCCAGGCCTGCCACCACACATCCTGGAGTTAAAAGCCGGTGCGCCCATTATGCGCATCAGGAATTTGGTTCACCTAAACAGTGCACGGCACACGTTGGTTGTGAAACATTGGCACCACATTTAATAACGGCCACAATACTTACCGGTGTGGGAAGGGAGAGGACGTCTTCATTCCACGGATGCACCTTCAACCGTCGGCGCTGACCTACCAATCACTTCAGGCGTTCTCAGTTTCCTGTTAAACTCTGCTTCGCAATGTCCATCATAAATCCCAAGGCCAAACGCTACAAGTCGCTGGATTAAATTTGGCGAACAGTGCATTCGCCCACGGTCAACTCTACGTGGGCTGTTCACGCGTTGGGAGGCGCAATGATGTTTTCATGTTTTCGCCCAAACGGACAGCTAGGAACATCGTATATACAGAAGTATTCCAGTGAAGACAAGACATTGCAACGTCCACATGCACCTTCGTTCCCTGGAGGGAAAGGACTACATTGGGATTAGTCGTTGCCTACTAGGGGCTCTTACATACCCGGGCAACGCCGGGCTATGCTGCTAGTTGAAGATAAAAAGCTAGAAGAGGTAAAAGGAGGGAGACAATAATGGCTGGCAGTGATGAGAGATGGAAATAGTTGCTATAAATTTGCTGCTATGAGAGAATGTAAATTATTGTTAGCTGGAGAAATGGTTGGTGGTAAGAAAACATGATGGATGTCAATAAAGATTAAAACGGTAAAAGGGAGCAGTGGATAGCGGTATAGAAAGATAAAGATAACTTGTAAGAGAGTAAAAATGAGGGATGAATTGTTGAGTTGGCAATTAGACACACACACACACACACACACCTGTATGTGTATGTGTGTGTGTACATGCACACACACACACACATACATACACAGACATACAGGATTGTCAGTTTTATGGGGAAACCTCTTTCAAGAGCTCTAACTTTCTTCTAACTTATTTCTTTACCTTTCAGATACAATGTCAGACATCAAGTTGACATAGCAAAGGAAAAGGCATGCTATAATCATTGCCTTAAAAAAAGACTGTATTGTGGGACAGAAAATAACTTGCTTCTTGAAAGTTCCTTCATTGTCAAAGTTGAAAGCTACTGATGGAGATCCAACAATTAGCAATTAAATGCAAAATGCATGCACAAAGTCCAAATACCATCAGAACACATAACTTTATTGAAAAGTCCAAGAAATAATCAATAAAATCCCTGGAGAATTAATCAGAGCGATTACAAAGTACCTAAAGGTTTCGAAATGAAGAGTTGTTCATGAAGATATCTGGTAAAAGATATACATCATGCACAAGGATCAGTTTATGTCAGATCTGACAAGGGAGAATTGTTCAACCTATGCAAATCACTTGCTAAATAAGTTAAAATACCAAAAGCCTGCAATGCTTTGGTTCTTCTCTCATGAGAAAAACTTCAATCAGAACCAATAGGTAAACTGAACGAAAAACTGATGGTTATGCAGAACTTGAATAAGGTTCCAGCTGTCATGCATACTAAGTTCCCAGCAAACATGATGGCTCTGGGAGTTGACAGCAACAAGGGAAAAATGTCACACCTCCTCATTTTTTTTTTACTTAGGGCTGAAGAGTCAATGCCACTATTAACACAGAAGTGCTGGAGAAAGTTGTGAAGACCTAGATAAACAGAATATGCAATGAAAGTCCATACATCTTCCAAGAAGTCTCAGCACCATCTCATAAGGCTAGGGCAATCCAGATGTGGATGCCTGCCAATCTCCATGATCATGTTCTCCTTGACAAATGGCCTCCAAGCTCATCAGATCTCAATCCACTGGACTATTGCATATGAGGTATAGTTGATAGAAGTCAATCAACAAACCCATAACACCATACAAACTCTCAAGTCCACCATAGCCCTTACTATGTTAAAATTGATAAAATTCATCGAATTCAGACTTGTCAACATGTCTGACCATGTATTATAGCAGCCATTGATACTAAAAGTGGATGCATTGATTAAGTGTAATAAAAGGATTCTCTAGATTTTTTGTACTAATTTGTTTTCAAATACAGCTTTTTCTTTGTTGAGCAATGTGTCCTTTACTAAATTCATACAAATGACCTAAAAAAACTGATGCGCCTTGTACACATAGATACGTACATACATATGTATGTACATACATATGTATGTACATACATACGTATCTATGTCCGTATATACGTATGTACATACCTACTTACCTACCTACCTACCTACCTATCTACCTGCCTACCTACCTACCTACATACATACATGAGGAGAGAAAGGGAGAGAAAGAGAGAAGGATAAAGACAGAGAAAGCAAGAAAGAGAGAAAAATTTTCATCCTTGAAGAAAATCTGCATATTCTAGTCTATGTGAGTGTGTTAAAAATCAATGTACACTTTTTTATATAAAATATAATACATATATATATATATATATATATATATATATATATATATTACATATAATATATATATGTATAGAGAGAGAGAGAGATATATGCATATATCTATATATACATATATATTCAGATAGATACTTAATATGTGTGTACGTGTGTGTGTGCGTGTGTATATCATTAAGCTACATGTATATAATATATAGATGTATGTATGTATGTATGTATGTATGTCTGTATGTATATATGTATGTATGTATGTACGTACGTACATATGTGTGTATGTATATGTGTATGTATGTAGGCATAAAATTTGTAAAAAAAACTACAATTACAATTTTCATTGGTGGTCATTATCTGTTTGAAATTATGTGAAGAATATGCTGAAAAATCACAAATTATAAGTAATTGGATAGCTGATTACTATAATGGATAAGAACAATAACAAAAACAGCTATGATAATGATGATGATGATGATGATGACGATGCTGCTGCTGCTACTGCTGATGATCGAATGAAGCCAATTAATTTAAAATGTCTGAATGCAGATATAAAAAGAAAATAAAATAATTTGTGACCAATGATGCACAAGGGATGAGAATGTGGGTGGACTAACAATAGATGCAGGGGTCTTGATGTGATGGTTGGGCAGCGAAGGTGGTGGGCAGTTGAGGTTAAAGGTCACTGGACTGAAGGATGGGGCGGTCACTCTGTTAGATTTTACATTGTTATAACTATGTAGGTGTCTCAATGAAATGTGAGAGCACATGATGTGTGAGTTAGTGTAGAAAAGAAAGTGTGTGTGTGTGTTAGCAACAGAGAAAAAGAGAGAGTGAGATAGTTTGTGTTTAAGAGAATTTGTAAGTTCAGACAGATATTTAACTACATGAGTATATCTGTGTTTTAAGACAGAATGCACCTATAAGATTTTTCTGTACATGAGATTAGGCTGTATATTTACAAAAGATACTTCAAATTATCAATGAATACAAAGAGCTTCAGCATTCCTAGACCTCATTATAATAAGGAGTAGCTTATGGTGCTCAGCTTCCCTCCGCTCTACACTCAAAGAGATTTAGAAAGTAGGATGTAATTTGGTTTAGACCTCCAGTCAGTCTAGGCATCTCAATAAATGTAGCTGGAAGCATTACCATCATCATCATCATCATCATCACCATCATTGTCATCGTCGTCGTTGTCATCATCATCATCACCATCATCGTCGTTGTCGTTGTCGTCATTGTCATCATCATCATCATTGTCGTCCTCATCGTTGTCGTCATGATCATCATTATGATCATCATCCTGATCACCATCATCATTATCATCATCGTTTAATGTCCATTTTGCATGCTGGTATAGGTTAGACAGCTTGACAGGAATTGGCAAAGCCATGGATCGCACCAGATTATATATTGTCTGTTTTGGCTTGGATTCTACATCTGGATACCTTTCCTAATGTCATCCACTTTACAAAGTGTACTGGGTGCTTTTTACATGACACCATCCCCCACTTCAATGCTTTTTTATGTGACACGTTCCTGTCCTCAGTAAGATAATATTTTCAAACCCTGTTATGCATTTCTTAAAGTATATGAGAGGAAGCATAGATGTGTGTATATTTGTAAGACATAGAGTGAGTGCAAGAAGAAGAAAGTGAGTGTATGTATTTGTGAGAGACGGTCTTGTGCTTTTGTTTTGTAATTTTCTATGATTTACGCAGAGGAAAATGGACAGGACTGCTCATGTCAGCTTTCAAAGTGCTCCAAGATTAGCAAAAGAAAGAGAAGAGAAGTAGTTCTCCTCAGTAGAAATATCTTACCAAGTGCAACAAGGAGATTCTTGTTGAAGGGATCCAAAGGTCAGGAGAAAGATTAAGCAAACCACACAAGGTTTTTGTGAGAAAGAGTGAGAGAGGGAAACAAAGAAAGGAAGACAGAAAGGGAGGTTCACAAGGAGAGATGGAGAGAGAAACAGAGAGAGAGATAGAGAGAGAAAGGGAGACACAGAGTGGGAGGGAGGCAATAAGGGATCTTGTGTTGTGTATATGAAAATGTGTTGCACTTCTATGGATAAGAGTATATATGTGTGTATATATATCATCATCATCATCATCATCACCATTATCATCATCGTCATTAAACATCCACTTTCCTTGCTTGCATGGGTTGGACTCATATATATATGTATGTGTGTGTGTATGTGTGTGTGTGTGTGTGTGTGTGTGTAAAGGAATGAAAAGTTGTAGAGTCTCATGAGTATGTGTGAGTAGGAGAGTTATTTAGTATGTTTTCAAAAGAATTGGCTAATTAGCTGTTTGCTTATAGCTGTGTCCTTAAATACAGAATCTACATATATGTATACATATATGAAGATTCTTGTGAGTGCTTCTGTATTTAGATATGTCTATAGGTGATTAAGTGTGCACAGCTGGTGACATGATTGTGAAAAATCTCAAAAGCAGGAGAGATAATTTCCAGGAACAATGGTTTTTAAAATATACCTAAAAGACACATTTATATACTAATTAATATAGGCGTGGTTGTGTTGTAAGAAGCTTGCCTGCCAACAACATGATTCTGGGTTCAGTCTCACTGCATGGCACCGTGGAGCAAGTGTCTTCTACTATAGCCTCAGGCTGACCAAAGCCTTCGGAGTGGATTTGGTAGAAGGAAACTGACAGAAGCCCACCGTATATGTTTGTGTGTTTGTGTGTGCACATGCATGCGCATGTATGTGTGTGTGTGTGTGGGGAGGGGGTGAATGTGATTCTGTCTGTATTTGTTCTTCAACCACTGCTTGGCAACCAATGTTGGTGTGTTTACATCTCCCTAACTTAGCAGTTCAGCAAAATGGACCAACAGAATAAATACCAGGCTTAAACACACAAAGTACTGAGTTGATTCATTCGACTAAAATTCTTAAAGGAAGTGCCCCAGTATGGCCATAGTCTAATGACTGAAACAAGTAAAAAAAAAAACACTATGTGATTAACCAATCTATCCGATATTGTTATACATCGCTGGCCATACTGCGATTTGTGTTGTTTTAGCTTTCAGATGATGCCACTCCACTGGCAAGATGAGGAGGTGAAACACTCCGTAGCCCCAATCAGAAGGTTAGTCTGTCTCAGGCTTACCCTTTTATAGCTGAGTAGATGGGAGCAATATAAAACAAAGTGTTTTGCTCAAGAACACAGCGTTCAATCTGGGAATTGAACCCATGGTCTAGTGACTGTGAATGCGTATATGTATTTAAGTATGCATAAAAGTTTTAAAAAAAGGATCAAAGGTTATTTCTAAGCTACAGAGTTAAAAGGCTATTCCTGGATTTTGTGGCTTATATATTCTTTTCTACTCTAGGCACAAGCAAGGCCCGAATTTTTTGGGGAGTGGGCTAGTTGATTAGATCGGTCCTAGTATGCAACTGGTACTTAATTTATTGACCCCAAAAGGATGAAAGGCAAATTCAACCATGGCGGAATTTGAACTCAGAACATAAAGACAGACGAAATACCACTAATCATTTCGCCCAGTGTGCTAACGTTTCTGCCAGCTTGCCACCTGTCTGTGGCTTAAATATTGCCTCCTGGGTGGGACACTGGTCTCTTACAAGATTGCTTACTTTTGCTAGCTAAGTGGACTGGAGTAAATATGCAATGAAGTGTTTTACTCAAGAACACAATGCATCAACTGGTGCAAGAAACAAAACTACAAACAGACAAAAAACCTATAATGGTCATGGGCACAACACCCTAACCACTAAGCCATGCACCCACACGTAAATATGTATTTTTATTCTCTCTTTTATGCTTTTGCTTATATCAGTTATTTGACTGCAGTCATGCTGGAGCATCGCTTTTAGTTGAACAAATCAACCCCAGGACTTATTCTTTGTAAGCGTACTACCTATTCCACTGGCCTCTTTTGCCGAACCACTAAATTATGGGGATGTAAACATACTCACATCAGTTGTCAAGCACTGGTGGGTGGGGGAGACAAATACAGACACACAAATATATACAGATAGGAACTTAATAAGGTTCAGAAATTGATCAAGATTGTTCATCATTCTTTCAGTCTGTTGAGAAATGGCTAAAATTTGCTGTGTTTATAATTATACCATATGTTAAGCATATATTATATCATACCATGATTCTGTGTGGACTAAGATCCCCATTGGCAGGCTGCTGGTATTTATAGTGCTAAACACTTTCAGTATGCAAATTAGAGATGCCTTCATAGAATAACTGCTGCATTTGTTGAGTGTATAAAAAGTTTGGCTGCTTGTTTCTCTGGAGATTGTTAAGATGATGTGGATGCCTCTGATGAGAACCTAATAAGGTTCAAAAATTGATTAAGGTTGTTCATCGTTTTTTCACTCTGCAGAGAAATGACTAAAATTTACCCTGTTTATAATTATACCATGTGTTACACACACACAAGTATATATATATATATATATATATATATATATATATATGATCGGTTTCTTTCAGCTTCCATCTACCAAATCCATTCACAAGGCTTTGGCTGGCCTGCATGGTTATAGTAGAGGACACTTGCCCAAAGTGTCATTCACTTTCTATATATGTATAGATGTATACCTTCTCTAGTAGAGGAGGTATTCAGTACTGAAGAGAGACAGAAATAGCCCGAAACCAGAACTGGTCTATTGGTCCCGTCACTAGAAGGGGGTAGTCATTTGCTCCCCTGCTTGTAATTTATCAGATGCAGCTATGCATCATTGACCAGTTAGAGGAGATGTCCTCTTGGGGTAAAAAACTTGCACTAGTGTCACTTAAAGTGGCCACGAACATTACTTGTATATATATATATATATATATATATATATATATATATATATATATTAACAGTTATCACCAAGCTAATATGGCAGTCCATAAATATAAGACTAAAGCTGCCGTTGATTAGCTCCAAGTGGCCATCGCCTCTAGCTAGCTATATGACACACGAACCTGTGTCCATTATAACTTTCCAACAAGGGAGGTCAGCCACTTCCCCTTGCTGGTCAGGCATCTGCAGACATGTTTCAGGTTATTTGCCCTTTATCAATGCAGAGTAGCCAAATTAGGTATGTGTTGCTACTGACTGTCTGTTCGAAGAATTATTTACCTAATTTCAGTGGAATACATCCACTGGTTATCAAAAATAGAAATATTATTATTTCTAAGTCCCTCTAAAGGAGACTATGGCAGCGGTATTGGATATTAGTAGTTATCGCCAAGCTAATATGGCAGTCCATAAATATAAGACTAAAGCCATATTAGCTTGGCGATAACCGTTAATATGCAATACTGTTGCTGTAGCCTCCTTTAGAGTACTTAGAAATAATGATATCTCTATTTTTGTTAACCAGTGGATGTATTCCACTGAAATTAGATAAATAATCCTTCGAATAGATGGTTAGCGGTGATGCCTGCTGGGTTTGACTGCTCTGTGTTGATAAAGGCTGACCTCCCTTGTTTGAAAGTTATAATGGACACAGGTTCGTGTGTCATATAGCTAGCTAGAGGTGATGGTCTCTTGGAGCTAATCAACAGCAGCTTCAGTCTTATATTTATGGACTGTCATATTAGCTTGGCGATAACTGTAAATATCCAGTACTGCTGTCGTAGTCTTCTTTAGAAGGACTTAGAAATAATAATAATAATAATAATATATATATATATATATAGGTGCAGGCATGGCTGCATGGTAAGATGCTCACTTCCCAACCACATTCTTCCAGGTTCAGTCACACTGTGTGGCTCCCTGGACACTATAGTCTCAGTCTGACCAAAGCCTTGTGAGTGGATTTGGTAGAAGGAAACTGAAAGAAGACTGTCATGTGCGTGTGTGTGTGTCCTTGTGTTTTGTGTTTCTTCACCCTCCACTGCTTGACAGCCAGTAAAAGTGTGTTTACATCTCTGTAACTTAGCATTCAACATAAGACACTGATAGAATAAGAACCAGGTTTAAAAGAAACAAAAAAGTACTCGGATCAAATCTTTCGACTAATTTTCTTTAAAGCGTCACCCCAACATGGGCGTTGTCTAATAACTGGAACATGTAAAGTAAAACAAAAAGATAATAGATATACATATGCATATATAATTATATATATGTGCATATATATATGTAATAATATAAATAATATATATATATATATATATATATGCATATATGGGTACAGGACGTCACAAACTGTAAACAATATGAAATATGAAAACAACATGAAATATCAAAACAAATAAGTTGAATACACAAACAAGAGAAGCAAATGGAAAACAGGACAAATATCATGAAGAGCGACCCTTCATCAGATGTTATCTGTCCATCTACTCCTCATTTCGAGCATTGAACGACAAAGATGAAAAATGGTTATTAATACATTTTTTTAATATTTATCAAACATCTTTTATATATAAAATTGCCAGCCTTAGTATTAATAACCATTTTTACATCTTTTAAACTCAAACATAAAGCCTATTGTACATTCTTATCTAGCAAGATTTGGGAACTGAAGGAAAGTGCGATCGAATTTTGCCATAAATGGGATCTAATACAGAAAGTACAGCCTTATTGAGATAGTCGACATGGATGTGAGCTGTGCTCAATGGAAACTTATGAGATTTTCAAGTATAGGGACCATAACAACCTGATTGATAATAGATTAGACCTAAGGGTATCTGCGTACATAGAATCACCTATACGTTTAAGTATTTTCGTAATTAGTGATTATAGGTGGTATACTTGAACTTTGATGATGGAAATTAATTTTGGTGTCGTATCTGTTGTGAACTTTCCTTCTAGTATTATATATAATAAAATCATGGGATATTGAGTTATATGGTGAATTAAATTGCATTGCATATGTTATAAGCTATATGGTATGTGGTGTGCTACATGCAATTACTATCCCATGAAGACTCCTGTCTAGTTAGTCTCACTTCATCATGTTTTTGGTCATTAAACTATTTGTTCCTCTCTATGATGTTCTACCCTGCTGATCATATTATGTATACTTGTAATGGTTTTATGTAAGTCCCCTAGAAACTATAAAATCATATATGTGATTGAACCTGTAACATAGCAACTTATAAAATCTCTTCAGTCTGAATACCTCCAACTGCCCTCACAACTCCTATACCTACTACTTCCTCTTCTGGGGTTATCTTTATCTCTTTCCTACCTCAAATTTTAATACCCTGTCTCTTTAAATGTAAGTTATATATATTTCTTATCATTTTCCATAAATTCTTATTATTTTGTTTTCTTACTTTGATATCCTTACTTATTAACCTCTTATCCCTATAAGTTGTTACTGTTCTTAAATAGAAATAGATACCTTCTAGTTACTTAAGTCTATGCAAGATGGTTATACTATATCCATACAAACGTATAAATATTTGTGTATGTGTGCATGTGTGCACATAGATAAATATGTGTGTGTATCTGTGCTCAACTTTACTTTTTCTGATTCTTGGCTTATAATTAATATATCAATAGCATGTGTATCTTTCCAGTATTCCATAAGTAAATGCCCAGAGCCGTCTTTATAGAAACCACCTGATAAATAAATAATTAAGTACATGAATAAATATTAAACTGATTCATATGTAATCTTCCCTTTTTAATGTTGAAAATTGATAAATATAAACATTTTATCTATTTTGGTTATGATATCATTTTTGATAATCTTAAATTTTATCTATATACAACATAACAATATTGTTTATAAACAATCACCCATAGTACCCCATGATAAAATTCCTTTGTATTAACATCACAGGTTTCATTAGCATCTTGCCCCTTTAACTGATAGTTAACATCAGGATTTGTAATCTTCCCTTACCCAGCCTCCTTTATAGACAGATACTTTATACCTAATTCACTACTAAAATCTTAACAATATTTATGACCATATCTAGCCATGTGCTGTGAACTCACTCTTGCCCTTCATTCTAAACAGACACAGTCTTCTAGTCTTAGATTTAGTAGTTGATAAAAAGACTAATAAATTAAAAATGAACTGCAATCCTTTACAATTTATGACCCCAGTGGGCTTCATGCCATTCTTGGAAATGTAGTCTATTCTTAGCTACAATAGCAACAACATGGATTTCTTCCATCTTCATGCCCCGTTAAAGTATTTGAGTAAAATTATATTAATGTGTCTGACTGATTAAAAATTCTATTTATTTATTTGTGCAGCTGATGATAGCATTGCATTTAAATTGATGCAATGATAGCATTGTTCAATTAAATGGAGCTGCTTGAAACGGTCATACTGCATCAATTCTTGATATCCTGTTGCTTATTTTGATTTTATTCACCTCACTTTGAGCTGTGCAGATTATACCAGACTGACTTGGTGCTTCAACTTAAGTACTGAATCCAACAGAATCTCAGTTATTTTTATACACACACACACACACACACACACACACACACACACACACACACACACATATAGTTGAGGTGTGTTCCATTAAGAACATATTAGAGTACAAAATAGAGCTTGGTAAACCTTAGAATTACCAGGTAGTCAGCAGGATTATAGTATACTACCAATTATAAGCTTCAGCTTTCCTCATGTGTGAAAAATGAAACAGAAGGAATAAATAGAATCAAAAGGAAGAGGGAATATGATTTGATAGCTGTTTAATGACAACTACACATTTCGATACAACATAGATCACATATATAAAGGATTTATATATATATATATATATATATATATATATAGTTGAGGCATATATATATATGTATAGCTATATTAAATCTCTGAGCAAGACGTGAACAGTAACAGTACAGAATTGTAAAATATATTTGCCAACTAAATGTGACAGTTCCAACTAAAGTACAAATATATGGGAAACTACCACCTGTATCATCTTTTGTGAAAGGTAGAAGAGTCCAGTTTGCTGGACATTGTTGTAAAGCTGAAAATGAGTTAATTTCTACTCTTCTCCTCTGGAAGCCATCTGCTCATGATACCAGAGGGTGCACACTCTCCTACCCTGATGTAATCTCCAGGGATACAGTCATCCAGCAACAGGATCTCCGTAATACTATGATGGACCCTGAAGTCTGGCGTAACATAGTAAATTCCAGTGTCTCGACCATGGTTGAACAATGATGATGATTGTTATTTTTAGCCCCTGGAAGACATCTCTTCCACATGGCTAACGACACACTGGCTATGTCCAATTAGTATTTGCAAGGGATGTGATTATGTCTGTATTGTATATACAGAGTGTGATGGGTAAATTGTCACCATTTTATATTTTTGATTTCGCGCATGTGCATTGTTTGTTTTTGATTTTGTCAACTACATGGTATAGTAGGGTCAGTTGGGCAATGTCAGTGAGAAAAACAGCACCATGATGCAATTAACCTAGCCAGAAATTTGAAAACAACATGTTGTACAGCTTGGCATTCGTGCTGGAAGCTCCAATATGAACATTTCAGAGTGTTTGGGTGTCAATCTGAGGACAGTGTATGTACCAAGAGTGATAAAAAACAAACATGCAATCAACATCACAGTGTTTGAAATGACCACTAATGATAACAACGTTATGCCTCCATTCTTCATGCAGCCTCAGACTCAACACGGAGGCCTGCATCAATGGCCCAGAGGAAGTAGTGCTGCTCTAGATCAAAAGAGTGGCTTCTGGAAGACTCTATGTCTGGCAACAGGACTCTGCACCATGCTACACAAACAGAACTCAGTCACGGCTATCAGACAATTTCTGCAACCATATCACACCTAAAATCTGGCCACCTAACTCCCCAGACTGTAGCCCCCTTCATTATTATGTATGGGTTCCAGTTGAGCAAGAGACCAACAAAACTCCTTGTAGCACCAAAAATGAACAGAAGGCAAGAATTACGGCAGCATTCACCAACTCATACAAGGAGACCATCCAGGAGAGTTGCAGAAGATTCTGAAGTTGTTTGGAGGCTGTGGTTGAAACTAATGATGATTTTATTGAATAAATTTAGTCTTTAGTATTTCAAGATATTTTTATGTAATTTTGGTAATTATACCTGTTTAAATGCGATGTCAATGTTATTTTCATTTTTGTGTAATTTAGACGACAATATATTCACCTGCATATATATGTGTGTGTGTGTGTGCGTGTTTGTATATATATATATATATACATACACATACATGCATATATATACATATAAATATATATATACATACATACATACATGCATTCACACACACACACATATATATACACACATTTATATATATATTTATATATACATACATATTTGCATGTATATATTCTATGTGTGGTTATTTGATCTATGTCCGAACTAATATACCAGAATTATTGTTTGAACAGACCACCTATATGAAAATTAGAGAAGACAGTAACTATAATAAATCAATAAATCATTAATTCAACAGATTGATGGGTGTGATCATCTCAACAAAAATCTGCCATCCATCAGGGGGGATTGATCTTTCTTTGATCTTTGATAAGCAATAAACTCCTTCCTCAACCATCACAACTTTTCCATATACTGCTCACTTTTCACTCTTCACTCTGACCTTGGCTTCAAGAAAAGCTCTGTATTAAGACATATATCATCATCACACAGAAATATATGTATGTATGTAAGCATCTCTATAAATATATATCTATATATATATATATCATCATCATCATATGTATATATGTATGTATGTATGCATCTATCTATCTATCTATCTATCTATCTATCTATCTATCTATCTATCTATCTATCTATCTATCTATCTATCTATCTATCTATCTATCTATCTATCTATCTATCTACCTATATATATATTTATAAACAAGGGCAAAAGAAAAATTATTTCTATGCCAAAATGCTGAGAACAGACTTTAAATTGTCAATTTCCACGTTACAATATACCTTCACTATAAATACACATCGTGCTGAAATCGAGGAAAGCAAGCTAACAGAAATTTTTTTTTTAATTCGTTATTTCTATATTGAATCAATTTCGGGGTTAATCCTATGGATTTTTCCCTCTTCAGTAGAAAACATGATGAAATACTTACAAGCACCCATGGAAAAGAAGTAGAAGCAAGAGTCATGAGTACACATGAGCACCCCAGTTATATCTAAATGTAAAATCCTTTAGCAAGCCTCAGTACATGTGTGTCCTATCATGAACCACAACAAATAGTGGATTCCAGTCCCGAAGTGAATGGTAATAAATCTACTACTAATATAGGATAAAATTTTTTTCAGAAAAAATTTCATCAATAGTGGCAGCATATTGAAATACCTTTAATGGTTAAAATTTTAAACAATTCATATATATATACATATACATAATGAATGTTGGCTATAATTATGTCATTACAGGAAACCACCTATTAGTGACCACAACATGCCATGCAAAACCAAATGTATTTAGAGAAGCATCTTATTTAAAACAAGACACCTGATAAGATGCATTCTGCATTAGTAGATGCATCACAACTGGCTTTACAGGATCCCACCTGCAAGGGACAGATGCAGGATGGATTGAAATGATTGTTGTGTTGAATAAAGAATTTTGCAAACTCCATTTTCCATTTACTTCATTCATTATAAACTTAATGAATGCTGCAGAATTGCTGAGGTAGATCTAGAGACACTTAGATCAAAACTGTGGAGGACACCAGCTAGTCTAAACAGTTAAAGTGCTTTAATTGGCATACTACTAACCTTATATCCAAGTTCCAAAGAATCTCTGATGTGAGTGTGTGTGTGTGTGTGTGTGTGTGTGTGTGTGTGTGTGTGTGTGTGTGTGTGTGTGTGCGCGCGTGTGTGTGTGTCATCATCATTGTATCATCATATCTGCCTGTGGTTTTAGAGTCTGATGAGTTGTCCATCGGGCTAAGTCCTTTGTGGATATGCAACCATTGGTCTATCTATGACCAGACAAATACGTAACTGCAAATATAAAATATATATACATATAAGATGCACTTATGCTGCTGCCATGTAAAATGCACTCATGCCAGTGCCACATAGTAGACTCCACGCGAGTGGCACATTAAAAGCACCCAGCACAATCTCTCTAAAGTGAGTTGGCATCAAGAAGGGCATCCAGCCACAGAAACTATGCCAAACAGGCAGTTGGAGAGCCAGGAAACCTCTCTGTATGGCCAGTTCCTTGCCTAACTGGCTCACCCATACTAGCATGGAACATGGATAAATAGGATGCTTATGATGATGATGATGATGATGTGTGTGTGTGCATATATATATATTATATATATATATATAATATATATATATATATATGTATGTATATATATATATATGTGTATGTATGTATACATATCCACAGGCATGGCTGTGTTGTAAGAAGCCTGCTTCCCAAACAGATGGTTCAGTCACACTGTGTGACACCTTGGGCAAGTGTCTTCTACTATAGCCTTGGGCCAATCAAAGGTTTGTAAGTAGATTTAGTAGATGGAAACTGAATGAAGGCTTATATAGAAATAGATATAGATATAGATATCTTGAGAAAATATATATAGGGTAGGAAAATTAAAGATCACAAGTGATGGCAATGTTATGCCTCCATTCATCTTTGCACATGGCCTCAGACTCATCAAGTGCATAGTAGAGATAGTGCTGCCCTGGCTCAAGAGGGTGGTTGCTGGAAGACTCTTTATCTAGCAACAGGAGTCAGCATCATGCTACACAAACAGGAGAACCCAGTCATGGCTGTCAGACAATTTCTGCAACCACATCATCCCTAAAATCTGGCCACCTGACTCCCCAGACTGCAACTCCCTTAATTATTATGTGTTGAGCACAGTTGGGTGAGAGACCAACAAAACTCCTAGCAACACTAAAGATGAACTGAAGGCAAGGATTATGACAGCATTCACCAACTTAAACAAGGAGACCATCCAAAAGAGTTGCAGGAGATTCCAAGGTTATCGGAGGCTGTAGTTGAAGCCAATGACGATTTTATTGAATAAATTTATTCTTTAGTATTTCAAGATATTTTTATGTAATTTTGATAAATATATCTGTTAAAATGAGATGTCAGTGTTTTTTCAAATTTGTGTAATTTAGACGAGAGTTTATTCCCTCCACCCTGTATGTATGTATATATATAAATATAAACTCTGTGCTGCTGAACATGTGATTTACTTTAAAAGATTCAGTTCCTCAGCTGTAGCCATGCACGTGATGTATACTAGATACAGAACTCTTGTAAAATGTGAATTTGGCATTTGATTGGTTGAGCAGTTTGTGGAAGCAGACTTTATCAATAAAATGAGAAACAGAAATAATTTTGAAGTGGTTTCAATGAATTACAAAGCTCCCTATCTCAAATTAGTCATTTATGAGGAAATAGTGGCATAGATGTTGTTGTTGTTAATGATGAGGGTGATGATGATGATGATGACAGCAATGATGTTGATCCTTATGACTGATGATTTTGATGATGGTGACTATGACGACAAGGATTGCAATGATGATGTTCTTTAAGACTGATGATGATGATGAGGAGGATGACAATGTTAATAATGATGACCATAATGATGATGATGGCAATAATGATGGCGATGACAAAGATGGTGATGACAATGCAGATGATGATGAGGATGATGGTGAGGAGAATGGCAATGACAATGATGATGATGATGATGGCGATGATGATGGGGATGCTGGTGATGATAAAATGATAGTGAGTGGTTTAGTGTTTTGTAGTAGTAGTAATAGTAGTACAAGTAGTAGAAAAAAGAAAGAAAGAAAGAAGGAAAGAAAGAAAGAAAGGATGTAAAATGTGCTTGCTGTTAAAACTCCTCTTTGGTGACAGCGACTACCACAACAATATCAGTGAA
>NC_042999.1:119543791-119578791 GCF_006345805.1 Octopus sinensis
TATATATATATATATATGTAAAAAGCACCCACTACACTCACGGAGTGGTTGGCGTTAGGAAGGGCATCCAGCTGTAGAAACATTGCCAGATAAGACTGCAGCCTGGTGCAGCCTTCTGGCTTCCCAGATCCCCGGTCGAACCGTCCAACCCATGCTAGCATGGAGAACGGACGTTAAACGATGATGATGATGATGATGATATATATGTATATATACTGTAATGTATAATAGTATGGCGAATATAGTTTTGGTTTGTTACATTTCTGATGAAGAAATTGACAAGAAAGTGTCACAGGTCTTTCACCAGTTTTTATATCTGTGAAAAATTTACTAATGTGTGTTTGTGTGTGTGTGTGTGTGTGTGTGTGTGTTGTGTGTGTGTGTGTATGTGTGTGTACATGCATGTCTGTGAGTGTGTGTATATATATGATATATGTATGCATGTATGTATGCATATATGTATATATATATTTCGTTTTTGGATTTGGTTTGCAAAATTCTTTATATGAGTTCGAGTATTGAAGCATAGTCAAGACTATTGAAAAGGTCGCAACACACAACGAAAATTTTAGAGAATAAAAATATGAAATAAGTAGAAATTTTACTGGTGAGTGTGATAAATAATAAGGCACTAAAAGAGAATGACTCTCCCCAGACACAACAGAATATATATATATATATATATAAAGTTAATCCAAACAAGAAAGCACAAAAAAACAACGCGAGGACGTGGAACAAATATAGTATTATTGTACGCTCAGGAAAGAAGGAATGAAGGAGAGTTTAACGTTTCGAGCAGAGCTCTTCGTCGGAAACATAGAAGGAAAGATCCAGAGAGGGGAAGACAGAGGAAAAACTCGCCAACAGTACACATGCGGTCACATTTTGAATGACCGGAAGGAATTGGGTGAAGAAAGTTCTTTCAAAGACAGGAGAGTGCAAGAGGAGGTATGTGTGTGTAAGTATGGATATGTGCATGTGCGAAGGTCTGCGTGTGCATGTGCGTGTGTGTGTATGTGTGTATGTGTGCAATGATAACACGTGTGTGTGTGTGTGTGGTTGTGGCTGTTAATCTTTGCATGTTGTAGGGCCTAGTAGTGTTTAAGGTCAAGGAAGAAGGAATTGGGAGTGGCTCATATATATGTATATGTATATCATCTGGATAAGGTCCACTTTTCCATGCTTAGATGGTTCTCTGATGGAGTTCTTTGAAGTAGATTCTCTATGGCCAGATGTCTCTTTCCATCACCATGTCATACTTGTTTCTAAGGAAGGCAATATTTTGCTATATCCGAACCTATTTACGCAAAATATTAGAAATGGGTGATGTTTCTTCTATGACAATTGATTCTCACAACTATCATGCGATGTCAACAGAGAAACACAACACGCACTCATACATGCGTGTACACACACACACACACAAAACGACAAATATCAAGAGTGGAGTTAGCAAATCAATATAATACATATGTATATACATAGATATATAAATATATAGACATGCACACACACACAAATGCATGCACACACACACAAATGCATGCACACACACACATGCACATGCACGTACACACATGCACATACACACACATACACATATGCGGTTTGGTTGAATACTCATAGGCTGGCTTATATTAGAATATACCCAAGACACCACACAGTGAAATTGAACTCAGGACCATGTATTTGTTATGCATACTTTTTTTTACCATGCAACCTTGTCTGCACTCATACTATTATGATAAATTCTGAGTTTTGATGCAAGGAGCCACAAATAACTAAAAAGTTAAATGAAACTGTTCATTTGAAGCCAAATATTTTTGTTTTCAATAAAAGAAAGGGTTAGTGATTATGATATGGTCTGGTAAATAGGCCATTTTTTAATTTCTCACTTCAGAATCACGCCAAAATCAAAATTTTCATTCTTTGAGAATCATGAAAAATATGAATTGTATAGTGTAAGGAAAGCATTGCTCCTGAAGAGCATTCTTTATATGAAATGAATAGAGTGCAGTGAGATGAAAAACTTTACCAGATAGATATGCAATTAGAAGATAAAACTACCTCTAGGGGTGTTTAAACTCTAAAAACAAGCAAAGGAAACAACTCCAATGAAATCAAATAATCGAAATTTTTTGAAAATGACAAGATGGATAGGAGTATATCTTGTCTTTAAAGCTAAAAGATGAAGACAATAGAGGCATTTCTGTCTTATTTCATTTCTTTGTGTCACTTTTAGGTTATAATTTACTGTTTCTTTATTTTAATGTCTGTTTTTCTATACTGTCATTGATTAGAAGAGTTTACAATATAGCACTTTTTCAAGTATCACAGATGTATTACCATTTCATCCATTTGTTTATTTTGCAGTTCTGACTGTTTCCAGTTGGTTTCTTTCCAAGCTCGCTTTGATCTATCTTCATTGGATTACTATGCATCAATGACTCAGAAATTTGTTACCTAGCATTTGTTTTCCATTCATGTTTCTCACAGATTTTTTTATTCTGTATACACCAGCCAAGTCCTAGTCGCTATTAATCACTTTCAATTGTACTCAGTCTGTTTCCAAGTTACTGTAGTATTTTGAATAAGCAATACTTAATTTGTATCCCTCCACCTTACCTCTAACCAAATTCTTCAGCTCCACTGCAGTTATTATTCATGATTTACCAATAAAGAAAATCACATGTTTTACACACCACATAAATTCTTTTCATGATGAAGAGAAACTCATTGTTAGAAACAAATATAGTTGTTGTTGAACTCTTTCCAGCCTCTTCAAACCTTAGCCACTGTTCCACTATTAGCATCTACTCAGACAGTTTATATGACTTCAAGTTTCAGACGTTATTCACAATTTTCCAATCAGTTCATGGCTTTCAGTTTATGGCTGTTAGCTATTCCATGACATCAGATTGACCTAATGTATGCCTGAAGTTTTGGTTTCCTGTCAGACTATAAGAAATATTTTTGTACACTTATTGCACAATCACATATCTTGAGTTTATTGTCCCACACTTAGCAATCAATTGACTGATTACTGGTGCAATATAAGCCTGTTTAGTTAAAGGTGACTGAAGGTTACTTAACAGCAACAACAATAAGAAAGACCATAACTATTCCCCATTGTTTGAAATTTAATCCTTATATAATATTTATAGATAGTTCTAATTAATCTTACCCTGTTTGTATTATCAAGTTATCAAAACAAAATTTCTGATTTTCTAGCAAGAAAATTGTTCTCTTAGTCTGCTTAGTATATTCTTTCGACATTTACTATCAGTAGCTGTCTATTTATACACAATTTACTTCATCATATAAAGTCTAACAATTTAAAGCTGACAATTTAATGAATCAGTAAATTCAATATTTATAATTTTATTGTCAGGTTGGTATTTCAGCTGGTGAGTGTCAGTTTAGGTATTCTGTAATCCAGCAATAAGGCTAATTCTACTATTTCATCTATATATTACAAATTTGCTAAAGTCACTTATTTCCTACTATTCTTTATGACCAATCAAAGTCTAACAAACAGGTATATTTCATCTAAGTAAACTGAATATATACATATATAGTTAAATACATACACACACATACATGATTTACAGCAGGTAAGTATATATTTGAGTGCATATGCATGTGTGTGTGTGCATGTGTGTGTGTATGTGTGTGTATGTGTGTGTGTGTGTATATATATATATATATATATATACACTCATACACTTATATAGTGAATGTATGCTTGTATATTATTCTTGTGCCCTGTGTTTTGTTTCAATGGTATACTCTTCTGTAAATTATACACACACACACACACATATATATATAAAATACAAAATGAGACAAGAACGCAAAACATCCAGATAGCTAGGTGAGACAAAAAGGGACAACAAAACATCCAGATAGACGATACAAAGAAAACAAGGATGGGTCATTCGAAGTTTGCTTTCTTCAGTCAAGCACCAGATTATCCTTGCAATTTTGGCTGATTATTCTTGAGTTTGCTCCAATGTGACCAGCCCCAAGGAAAAACCCTTTATTCCTTGGAAGTTGCAGCAAATGTATACAAAAACAGACAATGTTACACAAATATAAATACAATAAAAAAAACACAATATATATATATATATATATTAATAAGTTGATGAAGAAGACAGAGCTCACTACTGTAGTGAAACAAAGCTCCATATTGAAGTAGCAGATATAGCCATATCACATGATTTCGAATATTGATGCATAGTATCTCAATTCTCAACAGTGGATCTTACTGGTCCTAGGGTGAATCTCAACCTGCCTTCTCAACTCATAAGAAAGGCCGTTGAAAGCACATACTTTCAGAGTGTTTTCTTTAATAAATTGATGAGGCGAGTTGAGCTTAACCCTAGGTGCAGTAAGATCCACTGACAAGAATTGAGACACTATGCATCAAAATTCAAAATCACATGATATGGGTATATCTGTTATTTTAGTAGGGAACGTTGTCTCACTACATTAGGGAGCTATGTCTCCGTCATCAACTTATTGAGATAGTGCATTTTGTGGATAATGAGATGTTTTGACTCTTATTTCTAGCAATGTTGGTACTACTTTGTACTCTTGTCACTTTAGTGACGTTTATAAATTTGCCTTTAGGTTTTAATTGCTAATAAGCCACCTACATTATTTATATATATATATATATATATAATATATATATATATATATATGTATATATATATATATATATATTCTTGTTCAGCAAGAAATTTCAGAACTGTCGGTGAGCTGACAGAAACGTTAGCACAATGGGTGAACTACTTAACGGTATTTTGTCTGCCGTTACGTTCTGAGTTCAAATTCCACTGAGGTCCACTTTGCATTTTGGGGTCGATAAAATTAAGTACCAGTTACGCACTGGGGTCGATGTAATCAACTTAATCCCTTTGTCTGTCCTTGTTTGTCCCCTCTATGTTTAGCCCCTTGTGGGCAATAAAGAAATAAGAAATTGCAGAACTGTCTTTCTCAGCCTACAAGGGACTACTATTGCTATCATTACTAATGGCAGTGACCTATTGTTTGTTCTTGTTGCAGCAAAAGTAGTGGTCTGTTGTTCCTTACTGGTAACGTTGAAGCATTATTTGTAAAGCTTAAATCACATGAAACTACTTTATCCCATCCTCTGTCTTCCTGCATGTCCTTCTTCCCTAAGTTCCGTCCGCTTTATGTGATCACTTCTTTATTCAGCTGTCATCATCCATATGCATCACATGAACATACCGGTACTGCCTTCTCTCTTGCACACAACATACACATGGGTGTGGTGTGTGTGTGTGTGTGTGTGTGTGTGCCTGCATGCGTGTGTGTTTGTGCTTGTGTATGTGTGTGTGTGTGCCTGCATGTGTGTGTGTGTTTGTGTGTGTGTGCATGTGTGTGCATGCATGTGTGTGCATGCATGTGTGTGTGTTTGTGTGTGTGTGTGTAAATGTTTATTCAACACTTATGTACTCATTAGCATTTAACAATAACTGTTGTCTTTCCACTTCAAATATTTTTTTCTCATGAAGAAGATATTTTAGTAAATATTGATGTGTTTCAAAAATATTTCATAACACATGTTTTCAAGATCTCTTGTTTGACTGCTAGTAGAAATATTATATTTCAAAGTATCATCTTATTTGTAAAATTGATTTTTTTTATGCTCTTCTAGTTTACCGAACTGCAATTAATGTCTAATGGCTTGTATAGAGAGATGGTTCTCCAGAATGACTTACTAACCATGCACTTGATGGACAAAAAAAAAGAATTTGGTTGAAACCCAATGATTCATGGATAGTTCTGAGATTCTTTACAATCAAAGCTAAAATTATAATATGAATTGTAATATTTATTTTATAATAAAATCTTCTTAAATATTCTAGAATCTTTAAGATGACTCAGAATATATATAAATAGAATGTAAATATTGAAAATACCAATTTTAATTTTAAAAAATTCAATTATTCATTTTTATAAATGCTATTATCACTAACTAGCCTTTAATATTCTCAGTTATCCAAACAAAAATTATAATTTCTTTTATGATGATTTATATATAATCTAAATGAGTACAAAACATTATATAACCAGAGTATGCACATTTTGAATATCTTTCTAATACATTAAGCATATCATTAAATATTTTCTTATTAGTTGTCAAGAGAAAAGTAAATCTAATAAACATGTGCACACATACCTGCACATGATTATATTAATGAGGGGAAAAATGGAAAACATAAGGCAAAAGATAAGCAGTCTTCATGCTGATGCTAATATAATGTTATTTCAATTCATAGCTAAGGCTATTTCACTTCAATTTAACTGCTAATGCCTTTTGGAAAGGAACATCCATACTGTTTCTCATATCCTCTTCACTTAGATTATAAAGGTTTGTACTCAGTAAAAAAATCATAATAATCAATAATAGAAAGCAGAGAGATGAAAAGAAGGATTTGCTGCAATAAAGATTTCAAGTAAAACTTGAAATTAAAGAAATGACTGAGAAATCCAAAATGTAATAGCAAAAAGCAATTGATAAGGGCTAGGAATTGAAAGAAAATTACAAACATTTTCAAAGTTTAAAAAAATATGTATAACAGACATCGACAAGCAAGAAACTTTAGAATGTTGGAGCTAAAAATAAATTTAACCCAATAATAATATAATGATATAATATAATAATATAATCCCAATAATAATAGATGAACTACTGAAATGGCACAAGACAAAGAATGACATCATACTAGAATTATCTATGACCAGATAACCCAGGTTCTTCATTCTGTTTCAACAAAGATATCTTCATTGGCTGTATACTGTATGTATGTAGTATGCCAGATGAGATCTCGGAGGGTCTGCTGTATAAGGAACTGGCCTCTGGCAAGAAAGCACAAAGGTAAACCCATTTTCATTTCAATGATATCTGCGTGAAGGACATGAAGTTAGTGACGATAAACTTTGAGAAGTGGGAGGACACTGTGAGTGATCGATCTGTAGGGAGCTGCAACTAGGGAGGGATTGAATATGAAGAAGAGAAGCTGAGTCTTGCTGCAGAAGAAAAGTGCCTTAAAAAAGCATAAGGATAATGGGTATTACTAGTAGACAGGATCTTAAAAATCAGCCACATCAGACATTGAAGATTGAAGATTGAAGCAAGACTTTTCAGGTCTTGCAAGATTAAGAGTTTCAGAAGTCATATTGCTTGTCTTAGCATAGAAGCATAGATTGTCAATTCTATAGGGTATCAGACAACCGAATGAAAATTAGCATTAACACTGAACTTTCTCCATGAAAATGATTCTTCACCTGTAGAAGTAAGTTTAGCAAAATTGACCTGTTGTATGCAGCACTATAATTGTGAAATTGATAACTTATTTGTCAAGTTACAGTGTTCATTTCAGCTCTTCTTGTGGGCCTGGAGAAGCTATTCTACATTTCAGTTTCAAATCAGACTGTTTAGTCATACCAGCAGTTCACATTACACTTGAATCTCGATTGTGGTCCTGGTTATAGGAAAAAGTTTATGTTTGATACATCAATCCAGTTTAATCCAAGTAGCTGGTTTTTATGTTCCTTTAACCCTTTCATTACCAGCCCAGCTGAAACTGGCTCTGACTCTGAGTACAAATGTCTTGTTTTCATAAGTTTTTCATTAAAATCTTACACCAAACCTTAGTCACAATTTATGTTCCTAACACTAGCTGAATGATAACTAAATTATTTTACTAAATTCTTTGTTATATTTAAAGTAACTGAAAGAAACACAGAGCATCTCTAAATACAGTAAAAAAAGGGTTAATTTTTGCAAAGTTTATGCTGCTTTCCTGCAAACAATGACCAACAAATATTCTGGCTATAATCTGTACCAAATTAGTTGCTTAAGAGGATGACAAAAGTAATAAATACTTATTTAGTAGTTTTGCTAAAGACTCTTTAGCTGTAATGCTGTATCAATATTTATACCAGCATTGTGGCTTGTGAAGAGGAATGAAGTGTTGCATTGGTAACAAACTCCACACAAGAAATATGAACATTTCTGAACATAGCTGAAATTTATGGTCCTATGTCTTCTGGAATATCAGAAACATGTAATCTTGTAACACAATAATTATAGAATATTTTTTTTAAGAAGAAAATTTAATTCATTTAAAGGTGTGGCTGTGTGGTAAGAAGCTTGCTTCCTTACCATATGGTTCTGGGTTCAGTGCCACTGCATGGCACCTTGGGCAAGTGTCTTCTGCAACAGCTTTGGGCCAACCAAAGCCTTGTGAGTGGATTGAGCAGATGGAAACTGAAAGAAGCTTGTTATATGTATATATATATATATATGTGTTTGTGTTTGTGCATGTGTGTGTGTGTGTATGTGTGTGCACGTATGAGTGTGTGTGTGTGTGTGTGTGTGTGTGCTGGTGTATTTACGCCTCTGTAACTTAGTGGTTTGGCAAAAGCAAGCAATAGAATTAGTACCAGGTTTTAAAAAAAGTAAAATTTACTGGGCTCAATTCATTTAACTAAAATTCTTCAAGGCAGTGCCCCAGCATGGCCACAGTCTAATATGTGAAACAAGTAAAAGATATTACCAAAATTGCAATAAAAATAGGAAAAGTTTATGAAATGTACATTTAAAAGTAAAATTAAATTGGATGAAATGATCTGGCTAAGCTTAATCAGATTTACTCAACTAAATCACATCATTCATTATGATCCCCAAAATATTGTAGCATTCATAAGGCCAAAGGACTACATCCTGTGCTTATACAGTGCTGGTCAGTCAAGGTTTTTTGCTGGGTGGTCAAACCATAGATATCCATGCAGGCAGCGAGCTAGCAGAAACATTAGCACGCTGGGTGAAATGCTTAGCGGTATTTCATCTGCTGTTATTTTCTGAGTTCAAATTCTGCCAAGGTCGACTTTGCCTTTCATCCTTTCGGGGTTGATAAATTAAGTATCAGTTATGCACTAGGGTCGATGTAATCGACTTAATCCCTGTTTGTCTGTCCTTGTTTGTCCCCTCTATGTTTAGCCCCTTGTGGGTAGTAAAGAAATAGGTATTTCGTCTGCCGTTACGTTCTGAGTTCAAATTCCACCAAGGTCAACTTTGTCTTTCATCGCTTCAAGGTCGATAAATTAAGTACCAGTTGTGTATTGGGGTCGATCTAATCGACTGGCCCTCTCCCCCAAAATTTCGGGCCTTGTGCCTAGAAAAGAAAAGGATATCCATGCTGGAGTATTCATAGCAATGCATCACTATTGAGTTCTTGCTTAACTCTCTAGCAATATCCTGCAACTTGAATGTATCTTTATTTAATGACATCAGTGTTTGCAAGAAGACTGTCGTATGGTCTTTGTTTGATCAGTATTTTTTGTCTGGGAGAAGTTCAGAATGTCTCATAACATGTGTGTTTGAACAATCAAGCCTTACCTCAAAGTAATCTGAATGATTGGATAAGTAGAAATCATAAAATAGAAAGAATACGAGGAGAGAAGAGAGATGGAGTATAAAGGGAATGATACAGCAAGGAAGGAGACACATAGAAAAAAGGAAGAATGAGAAAAAGCCAAAAGCAAAAACAAAAAAAAAGCAGTGAATGAGATGAAAGACAGAAAAAAGAAAGGAGATAAAATAGAAGAAAATAAAAGAGTGAAAGGCAAGGAATATAGAGAAAAACAGATTTTGCTTGAAAACAACATAAAGCAGTAATGGCAATAGTAACAACAGTAAAAATATCAATAACAACAACACTATAGTACTTGGGTTAAGAGCATGAAAAACAACAACAGTAACAACTATATTAATATAATTGACATCATCATCATAGTAGTAGTAGTAGTAGTAGTAGTAGTAGTAATAATATTATTGATAATAATAACTACAATAATAATTCCTTCATTTATTAGCCATGCAGACCCATACAACAAAAAAAGGGTTAATAGTGTAGTCATGTGAGGATATAGAAACGTAGCTATATTAGGAAAAACATACACTATGTGTGCGTGTGTATGTGCATGAGTGTGCATGTGTGTGCATATCTATGTATATATATATATGTGTATGTATATATATATATATAAGTATATTAAAAGTTGATGCAGACATACATTTACATACATACATACATACATACATACATACGCATTCATCCTATGAATAGGTAGAGGTTTACCTGAGTGTGTGGTGTGCTGAATGAAATAAAGTAAATACAACAAATGAATGCAAACTATATTCATGTGAGAAGCCATCTTCTTATTTGCATCAGAACACCTCACTATTTTGACTAACTCCCACTCCTTGTTCTCCTTCGTCAGCACATCATCTGCAAGGGTTCTTTCCAAGTCATTCAGCAGATCAATGTGTAACTGATCTGTGATGTGGATGCCCATCTAATCCAATCTACCTGAGAGGCATGCTCTTCCCTGTGGATTTTTAGAAACTTTTATCTAGATTAACTTCCTTTGTGCTCTTTTTTCTCTTTTTGCCATCACCACAAGTTTCTATTCCCCTTCACCCCCCCCCCATTTACTTCTCAGCTTTGCTAGGCAAAAGTATAATACTACTTAAAGATTGGTCTTTTTGTAACCAACGGTGTTATAGAAATAGCAGTTTCTGGGTCCTGCTTTTGCTTTGTTGTCCTTTTTGCTAACTGCTGCTTCCTCTTCTCTTCTATTCTAGCTCGTCAGGATAAAATGCCTTGATATGACTCTTACTGCCACTTGTGTAATAGCTTGGTCTTCTGCTCTACACCACCAATCATATTGCTTCTCTTTTCTTGCCTCTGTAATGAAATTAAAAAAAAAGGTGGCCCTTTGCAAGCTTAGCCAGGATCATGGGCCCAGTTTATTAGTTTCTGTGGCGTATGTGTTCCCCCCAGCTGGACGGGACACCAGTCCATCGCAGCATTACTCAAGAAACAGGAAGAAAGAGTGAGAGAAAGTTGTGGTGAAAGAGTACAACAGGAGTCGCCACCACCCCCTGCCGGAGCCTCGTGGAGCTTTCTTAGGTGTTTTCGCTCAATAAACACACACAATGCCCAGTCTGGGTATCGAAACCGTGATCCTCTGACCGCGAGTCCGCTGCCTTAACCACTGGGCCATTGCACCTTCACCTGTAATGAAATACAGGTCTAAAATGATTCTGTGATCTTCATGGGTTACTAGAAATTTTCCATCCTACCTAGGCCCTGCCAAGCCATCTATTATTTTTGGTCAGCTCTGTGCGTATAAACTTCCCTTATTGTGTGGTGATGATGACAATAAACCAAAGCTCAATGACCCTTCCAATATCCCTGGTTGTGACTGTTATGTTCTGCTGCCCCATATAGTGTGGCATACAAATTCCTCCTTTCACCTACTCATGACCAGATCTAGAAGGCCAGGTATATACCTCTCCTATAACACTATAACAAAATTTTTATTTATTTTTGTCTTTGGTCAGTAAGTGTTATTGCCTACTTGCTTCCATTTAGAAATCAAAGGAAATGGCTACTATTACATTCAGACTTTGCTTTTGTGACTTGGGCATCAATGTTTTGAAACTGACCTATTTTCCATTACATTTCAAACAGATTCAGCGCTGAGTTATTGAAGCAGAAATATTGTTATAGCATATATTTTGTTCAATATCACAGATTTGTTTGTCATTTGCTTGACCTTAATCACTTGAACATGTCCTTTAATGACTGTCAATATGTGCCTCTCTGAGAGGGATTTGGGATTCAAATAAATGTAACAAAAGCAAAGTTTGAACGAAATATTTGCCATTTTTAATATTTTCTAGGGGTAAGCAAATAGGAAATCACCATTGCTACACAAGAACAAAAATTGTATCACTCAATGATAATATATCTTTGTTTCTGGAGCTGACCTGCATTCAGAATTTCTGTCGTGTTTAAAACATTAAAAGATTTACTGCTTTTCTTGCAGTCTTCCTTACTTGTTGCCTTTTGTAAAATTGTCAACTCTGTTCAGTGTAGTGTTAGGATTTGTTTTTCATTGGTTAAATGTCATCTGCATTTTTGTGTCTGTTTGCCATGTTTTCATAACATTGCTACCTTGAGGGTAGGATCAGTGCTATTTCTTTCCTTGATATTACCTCTCCACCCCAGCTAAAGAAGGAATCATCTTTAAACATTTGTAAATAAATATTTTTAAAACTGAATAAATGTTTTAAAAAAAGTATTCATTTTATCTTGCCTAAGGTAATGGAGCAAACCTCCAAAAATTCCAATTTCTTGATTTTTTGATCAAATAAAATATTGTGAATTTCAAACAATGCCTAGAGTAAACAAAGTACACCTGTTGTCAACAAAAGCAAACAATAATTATTCTTACTTTTTCAAACAGGCAGAATCCCAGAAATTGGTAGTGGTGGTGGTGGTGAGGTTTGTTAATTTTATTAACCCCCAGAGCTTGATTGATAATTTATTTTCATTAACTCAGACAGAATAAAAGGTAAATTTGATTTCAGTAGGATTTGAGCACAGAACATATAGAGCTGGATCAAATGCTACAAAGCATTTTGTCTGATGCTGTAATGATTTTGTCATATAGTTATTGCTTATTTCTGATTTGGGTAGAAGGACAGCAAAGTTTAGTTGAAGGATGTTTGTTGAAACTGCCAACTCCATTATTTGACTACTATTTCATTTTCTCAACCCCACTGAAATGAAAAATAATATTGACTTCAGTGCGATTTAACTCAGAATGTAAAGAGCTGAGAATAATACTGGTTTCAAATTTTTGCACAAGGCCAATAATTTCTGAGGAGGGGCTAAGTAGATTACATCGACCCCCAGTACTCAACTGGTACTTATTTCATTCACCTTGCTGATCTTCATGGGTTACTAGAAATTTTCCATCCTACCTAAACCCTGCCAAGCCAACTATTATTTTTGGTCAGCTCTGTGTGTATAAACTTCCCATATTGTGTGGTGATGATGACAGTAAACCAAAGCTCAATGACCCTTCCAATATCCCTGGCTGTGACTGTTATGTTCTGCTGCCCCATATAGTGTGACTGGAATCTGATTGCAGATGTGTGGCATACAAATTCATCCTTTCGTCTACTCATGACCAGATCTAGAAGGCCAGGCATATACCTCTCCGATAAAACTGTAACAAAATTTTTATTTATTTTTGTCTTTGGTCAGTAAGTGTTATTGCCTACTTGCTTCCATCTAGAAATCATAATAATATGATTAATAAAATAAGTACCAGTTGAACTGGAAAAAAAATATTCCAAGAAGTTTTTATCTGACACTCAAATGATTCTATTACCTTACTACCTTTAACTATTTGGAATTTTAGCCAAAATATTCTACATGTTTTATAGTCAAAGTTGCCAGATCCAGCTTTTCCCACCTACCACAATATTATTTCAAAAATAAAATAATCACATCATTGAAACCTTGAAGCTATGGGATAATGCATGGTTAATTCAAAACAATGTGGATAAATAAACATTACACTTGACTGAATAATCTGAGTGCTAAAGGGTTACATTATTTCTAGTTTACATACAAAACTAGCAATTTCAGGTGGAGAATATTACTCAACTAGCTGACCCCATGCCGTCAAAAATTACGGCTAATAGTAGTATTTTATATATAAACGTGCAAAACGTCCAATGGACGGTGCTGAATCATATCTGCTGAATAAAAAGCAATCAGTGTTTTCTTTACCTTAAAAAATAATTAAGCCTGCCTTTATTTCAATAAAATTTTTGGTTTTTGTTAAACGAAGTTAAGGCAAAAAAAAAACTTCTCGAGAAACCAAATAGTCTTTCCTTCCTTCATGCCAAGTTTGAAGAAGATATCTTTTTTGCATCTTACTTTTTTGGTCTTTTAAATATACTGAATTTTGTGGCATTATTTCAAGCCAGCCAGCTTTTTTCGTGCAAACTGCACATACATTTTTCTCACGTACATGTAGTATGGATCGCAACAGCTGATGTACTTGCATGTGCAAATGCATGTTCTCAAGGCTTTATTGATCGCATTCTCACCTGGAATCGATTTTTGTAATTTTTCAAGACTTATACACGCCCTGATACCATTGGTATCTACATATCAAATTTGAGCACAATCGGATGGAGGATGCCCAAGATCCTAGAAGACACACACACAGACAGACAGAATGGATTCTATAGAATAGATAACAAAGAAAGAACATGGATGGTAATTCAAATTATTACACCTGTCAACGTTATCTAGTGGTTGTCTTTTGAGATGTGACAGTTTGTTACTGACATTCACATACAAACATTTATATACTTCCCTTGTACCTACACACACATGTACTCACACAGAGTTGAAACACCATTTGATTTTTCTTTTCAGCGTTGAACGTTCACCATCCCACTTCCATTGCACACACACACACACACGCACATACACACACACACACACACACACATACAGACACATACTCACACAGAGTTGAAATACTTTTATATTTTTTCACTATAGAATTTCCATCATCCCACTACCAGTTTGGCATTACCCCTCCCTTCCTTATTCATCTATCACCCCTTCCTTTCTCATTTATGTGTTATGACAGATAAAAGCACAAGAACATTATTATAGTAGATGCTATCATCCCAGTACTGAACTGGTACTTTATAGTCTTAGTCTCCAAAAGAATAAAATCAAAGTTGACCTTGAGAGGATCAGAACTTAAGATGTAAAGAGTCAAAAGAAAGACTTCAAAGAATTTTGTGTGACACCCTAATGACTTGAGCTCCCAATTCAAATTCATAATAATGGAATTGGTTGGCAACAGATAGTTATGGGAATCTGTGAAAGCAGCAACTATGTGTGTGTGTGTATTTATATATATATATAAACACATATACAGATTAATAGATTAACAGATTATATGATTAATAATCATCATTGTTTTTTATGTTCATATTTCCTGTTGCTGGTATAGGGTTTGAATGAGGTGTTTTGTGACAGTTTTTTTACAGCTGGGTGCCATTCCAACTGCCCAATCAAATCTATGTAAAGTGGTGTACATTTAAACACACAAATATACACACGTGTGTGCGCATACACACACTCACACGTACACATACAAACAAAATTAACTTTTGCTCAATTTTTGTTAACCAAATTTCACTCACAAGGCACCGGTAACCCAAGTCTATAGTAGAAGATGCTTGTTCCAGGTTCACAAAGTAGTATATCCTTAAGCCTCCAGTATCAAAGTATGGTTGATATTGTCGATGATAGAAAATGAATACACTGTAACAGCATTATAACAATACAAAATAGAAACAGCAGCAGTAACAAACATGTAATAATCCAACAAAATTTAATGAACCAATGATCAATATTTCCAACACATTAACTCAAACTGTAAACTGTACCTGGGCTTCAAAGAACAAACTACAAACTGCAGACTGTGTTGAACCACTACAATTTATATGTAGTGATCCTGACTATTCTCATCAAAGGGTGTGGTACTCTCACCATAACACAAAGTGAAATTGAACTTAAAATCATTTGGTTACAAAGAAAGCTTTCCTAACCACGCAGCCTGTCAGATATAGTGTATTTGTTATTCATAGATTCAGCCTTGATAAAAATTTTGTCACATTGATTCAAGTAGAGGATTATGTAAAGAATATATGTGACTGTGGAATACTCAGCCACTTGCTCAATAATTTAATGAGAAGGAAGTGCAGATGAATGAATGAACAACTGAATGCTCGTCATTGGCAATGATGGAGGATTCCACTACAATGTGCGAAAAAAGGACCATAACAACCACATCAATAACAACTCTGACAGGAAGGACAATAAAAATTCTTAATGTGACCTGATGAACAAGTGTGAGAATAGCCAACAACAAGATGGCTTACAAGAACAACAACACTAACAACAATGATGATGATGATGATGTTGAAAACAACATGAGGCAAGAGAAATATTCAGCAACAAAGTAAAAAATTGGTAGTAATGATAGAGTTGACAACAACTACTATACAACAACAACAGCAACAATTACAAAAATGGTGGGGTAATGGAATAAATAATTTAAAAATTAGCAACAAAAATATGACAGCTTGTACAACAATATTATGTGAATCAGCAGCAATAACAACAGCAACAATAACAATAACAAACAACAACAACTACTACTATAATGACAACATTTATAGAATCAGCATTAACAAGAAGAACAACAAAATGTAAACAGTGACAGGAACAATATCATAATCAACAGATAGCATGACAGCTTCTGCAACAACAACAACAATAACATCAACAACAATAATAATAACAATAGCAATGAGGAATATGAGAACCACCAGAGAAAGAACATTATGTTTTGCTTGAAACATGACAGGTTATAAAACAACATTAATAGCATCATCATCATCATCATGAACAACAGAGCAGCAGCAGCAGTAGTAGCAGCAGCAACAACTTGGCTCTCCGTTGGTTATGATGGTGAGTTTTCCAGTTGATATAATTAACCGAGTAGCCTCTTTTACTGGTTTTAGTCATGTGACTGGCCATGCTGGAGCACCACCTTTAGTCGAGCAAATCGACCCCAGGACTTATTCTTTGTAAGCTTAGTATTTATTCTATCGGTCTCTTTCACCAAACTGCTAAGTTACGGGGACGTAAACACACCACCATCAGTTGTCAAGCGATGTTGGGGGGAGAAACACAGACACACAAACATATACATACACATACATACATATATATATATATATATATATATATATATATATATATATATATATATATATACATATATACAACGGGCTTCTTTCAGTTTCCGTCAACCAAATCCACTCTCAAGGCTTTGGTCAGACCAAGGCTATAGTAGAAGACACATGCCCAAGGTGCCACGCAGTGTGACTGAACCCGGAACCATGTGGTTCATAAGCAAGCTACTTACCACACAGCCACTGCTAGTGAAACTAATATGCAAGTGGCTGAGTGCTCCACAGACACATGTGACCTTAAAGTAGTTTTGGGGTAGATTTAGCATGACACTGAATGTGACAAGGGTGGCCCTTTGAATTAGAGGTACAGCACATTTTTACCAGTGGTGTGAACTAGATCGATGAGAAATAAAGTGCCTTGCTCAAGGATGCCATGTGCCATTAGGAAACTAGGGATCGAACCCATGACCATACTATCATCCTGAACCAAATATTCTGACCACTAAGCCATGTGCTAACACTGAACAATATCAATTACAAGAAGAGCAAAACCAACAACAACTATAACAAATGTGACAGCAGCAACAACAACGACTACATTGGCAGTATCAGCAACTTCAGCACGGCAGCAGTAAGATCATTCATAGTGATGACAGAAGCAGTAATCATAGTAATTTGAACAACATTGATGACACCTGCATTGGTAACAACAGCAACAAAGACAACACAAGTATAAAATGCTAGGAAAATATAATGATCAGCAAAATGCATATTTTTTACAATGACAACAGCAACTATAATGACATTATCAACAACAACAGCATGGACAATGACTACAACAAGAACAATACTGACAAGGGCAATAGCAGCAGCAGCAGCAGCATGTACAATGGCGGTATGACTAGCAGCAGAAAGAGGAACTCTTTAAATGAGTGAAGATATAAGGATTGTCTATGACAGAAAAAATTGCTAATGAGACAGCAATAAGAAATATTAGAAAAAAATTGTTTGAAAAACGATCAAGGTTAGTTATAAAAATTTGACAACAACCACATCAAAAGCAATAACATCATAGTCATCATCATCATCATCATCATCATTTAATATTAATTTTCCATGCTGGCAAGGATTGCATGGCTTAACAGGATCTAGTGAGCTGCAAGACTGTAGCATTGAGCTCCATTGTCAACTTTGATATGGTTTCTATGGCTGGATGCCTTTCCTAATGCTAATCACTAAACAACGTGTTCAAGTGTGTCACCAGAATTAACGAGGTGGTTGACTAACATGTAAAACTAGAAAAGAACAAGAAATGGAAAAAACCCTTTAAGTAAGAGAGGGAAGGTTTTTTTTTTTTTTAGTGGCGTTGAGACGTTAAAGTATAGTAGGACAAGCATAGGTGTTTTTCTACAAAGAAGATACATGGCTCGACTGCATTATATAAGGGTTAGAGTATCTGGGAAGATGGTATAGATGATAAAGATGAGATCAAAGAGCAAACTTTCAAAATATAAAAAAGTAAGTATAGGCGCAGGAGTGGCTGTGTGGTAAGTAGCTTGCTTGCCAACCACATGGTTCAGGGTTCATTCCCACTGAGTGGCACATTGGGCAAGTGTCTTCTACTATAGCCTCAGGCTGACCAAAGCCTCGTGAGTGGATTTGGTAGACAGAAACTAAAAGAAGCCCGTCATATATATGTATATATATATATATATATATATGTATGTATGTATGTGTGTGTATACATTTGTGCATCTGTGTTTGTCCCCCCAACATCGCTTGACAACCGATGCTGGTGTGTTTACATCCCTGTAACTTAGCAGCTCGGCAAAAGAGACTGATAGAATAAGTACTAGGCTTACAAAGAATAAGTCCTGGGGTCAATTTGCTCAACTAAAGGCAGTGCTCCAGCATGGCTGCAGTCAAATGACTGAAACAAGTAAAAGAGAAAGAGAAAGAGAAATAAGAGAGGATATGGACAGGAGATCGGAGAGGTAAGGCGAAGGCGGGTAATTTGATAGAAATGTGAGAGGAGAGTAGAAGTAGGTTAGAGATTGGGGGAGATGTGAATGTAGAGAGTGCTGAACAAGGTTGGAGGTGCAGTTGATGGGAAATATCAGTATGGGGCAGGGGATAAAAGAGAGATAAAAGTGGCCCAGAAAAGAAGATAGATCAGAAAGAAGTAGGATGATGTACAGGGTGTAAGAGTGGTAGGAAGGGAGCTGTAGAGGTGTAGTGAGTGGAGCATGATGGCAAATGTGAGAGGGCACATATTCTTTTATTCTTTTACTTGGTTCAGTCATTTGACAGCAGCGATGCTGGAGCACCACCTCAGGACTTATCCTGTTGGTCTCTTTTGTTGAACTGCTAAGTTACAGGGACAAAAACACAACAACATTGATTGTCAAGTGATGATGGGGGTACAAACACAGATACACATGTACATATATACATACACATATATGATAGGCATCTTTCAGTTTCCATCCACCAAATCCACTCGCAAAGCTTTAGTCGACCCGGGGCTATAGTAGAAGACAACTTGCCCATGGTGCCACCAGCACCAGCTGTCAAGCAGGGGGAGGGGAAGAAATGACACACACTCACACACATACATTGACACATGCATACACACATGCACACACACATCCACACATATACAATGGTCTTTCAGTTTCCATCTACTTAATCTACTCACAAGGCTTTGGTCAACCAGAAGCTACAGCAGATAACACTTGCCCAAGTTGCCATGCAGTGGGACTGAACCTGGAACCATGTGGTTGGGAAGCAAGCTTCTTACTACACAGCTGCGCCTGTACATTGTGAGAAAAAGAATCTAAGGTTTCTAAACAATCTCCTTATCTGAGACAAAATAAATCTTTCAACCAACTTATTTTAGATTAGGTATTGTAGAAGCATTGATTCACAGAATTTTCTAATAACATTGAAAAGAAAATCTTAGAAAGACAGTGAAGGTCTGCATTGGTAAACATATTACAGTGAAGTTCTTAACTTTTATATGCAACTAAACATGACAAGGCATTTAGGATGGCTTTGTACTATTTTTGTTTCTCTATAAGATAACCATAATGATGAAAGTTAGTCATGCTTTGTCATAGATATCACAATCACTTCAGAGAATAATGTTATCTATCAGGAATTTAGGAAATTAAACAAGCATAAGAACTTTGGGTTGCAAAAAGAAAAATGTGAAAACTCTGTGAGATGAAAGCATTTAACAACCCTGGCAACATTTGGTGCAACCTGTTTAATACCAAAGGAAATATTGAAATACATGCTTCTGCTGCTGCTGCTGCTACTACTACTACTACTACTACTACTACTACTACTACTACTACTACTTCTACTGCTGCTGCTGCTGCTGTTGTTGCTGCTATTATTCTTGATTGCATTCTTGTTGGTCTTGTTATTGTTTAACTCCTCTTTCAAGACGATTTATGATCAAAAGAGTAACTGTTAAGACAAATCTTGTCTTTTTATATTGTATGCTTCAGGTATAGTGTATCTAAGATTACATTAACTAATGTGTTCTTCCTACATTTATTTCTTTTTAGATGATAGAAAGAGTATAATTTGGGGAAGATTAGGCTACAATTTCTAACTAGTCAGGCCTTTGTATAGAGACTGTTTCACTGAATCATTTATGACAATAACATTGTTTATCGATGTTGTTGCTATTGTTGCTTCTTAGCACCTGGTCAGCAGCGATCGAACAGATCTATGGAAGCTAATTTTGTTTTCCACTCAAACATAGATATAGTAACCGTATCTCTCTCTGCTCACATCCTAACATCTTTAAAACAAAGGTCAATTAGAATAATTAAATAGTAGGTATACAGGGTGTCCCAGAAAGATTTGCCCATGTTTAAAGTTCTTCCTAAAGAATATTGGTTCAGGTAATATTATTTACATTTTACATAAAGATTTGCATATATCTTTTGTTCATGTGTGCATTGTTTTGTTAGTCTGTAACAGGTTTCTAAACAAACATGACATCAACAGCAAAATGTGACCAGATTGTCACTTCAAAAATAGATGGTGTGAGCAATGAGGACATAACAAAACAGTTGAATGTGTGCTTTAAAACAGTGTTCAATTCCTGGGAATGATATATGAAGTCCACTGGTACCTCTTGCAAGTCAATTCCTTGTAGGAAATGATCAATTTTTACCAAACAACCTGTTGAAGTTTTGAAGAAGCAAATGAACCGAAATCCCTGCAGGAGTATAAGAAAATCTGCTAAAGCTCTTGATATTTCAAAATTGTCAGTGCACAAGATTTTTAAAGAGGATTTAAAGCTAACTGCATTCAAGAAACAATTATGGCTGTTAATTTCTGCAGCTTCTAAGAAGAAATAGCTCAACAGGAGTAAAACCATGTTAGATGTTATGAAGTGCACTGCTAACAAAGTGTTAATCAGGTCTACCAAGAAGATCTTCACTGTGGAAGCAGTTACCAACAGGCAAAATGACTGGCTCTATGGACATAAGCCAGGAGACTTGCCTGAAAGTAGCAGAAATCCTTTATGTCATCAGAAGCCTGTTTCACACATGGTGTGGGCTGCAGTTGCATTTGAAGGGTCCAATTCTCCTTTGGTCTTCATCAATGCTGGTGTCAAGGTCAACAGGGAAATTTATATGAAAATGCTGGATGAGAAAGTGTCACCCTGGGTAACAGAAACCTTTGGTGACCATTACATCTTTACTGAAGATGGAGCTTTGGCCCACACATCCAATTTAACCCAGAGGTGGTGCAAAGAGCATTTAATTGGTTTTTGGGACAAGATGATATGGTCTCCCTCAAGTCCAGACATCAATCCCATGGACTTTGCTATTCTGGTCCATCTTAGAGAGTAATATTTCTACCCACTCCTATTTAAACGTATCAGATGTGAAGAAAGCCCTTCTGCCTTCATAGGCAAAGTTGGATGAAGAAGTGGTACAGTGCTCAGGCAACTCAATGACCACTCACTTGAAAAGGTGAAAAATAGTCATTTTGAAATGTAATTACTGCAATGAATTGAAAATTTACATTAGAACATGTGTGCCAAATTTCATTATCCTACCATAAGTTTATTTTGAATAATTAAGAAGTATCAATTGGTAAATCTTTCCGGGACACCCTGTACTTTGCTTGAATAGAACAAAAAAAAAAGGTGAGATGGTCACAGCTGGAATGCTTTTGGTCATTGGTCTGTTCACTCAGGGTTCATTTAGGATAAACAACAACACAAACCAATGAAGAATCTTACCCTTGGTCTTTTGATTTGTTAAAACCTCCCTCAAACTCATCTCGGTAATAACTGATAGTTAACTTGAATAATAACCGAAAATAATGACAAAAATAATCATATTTATTAATTACTAATTATTACAGAAGCAAGGATACAATTGAAACAAGAGGTTAAATAAGATTGTAATGTGGTTATGTCCATCTAAGTAGCATTAGCAAAATATGTAAAAAGAACTGACTTCAGAAAAGAAAAGTCATAAAATTAATTACTTGACATAGTTTGATATTTTATCTTCCACTACAAAATAGGCTGCAATTATATGAAAAATGATTTACTGACTGCATTCTCTCTATGGTAATTGTGGTAGTGGTCATATTGAAAATGGGAGATACATAACTGGTGCTGTTATTATGACTAATGATAATCAAGTTAACTGAAACAAAATATAGGTAGAAATGAAACACACCAATCAGTTTCAATGTGCTGCCACTAATTACAATTGTATGTAAGGCTATTTTATTCTTACAGAACATATTCTCATCACGATAGACTGAGATATCAGTATTAAAATATTTCAATCATGACTCAAGTGCAAATACAAGGCAGAAATATATGAACCACTTACTCAGTGGGACACACACACCATACACCCACACATACAGAATGATAATGATGATGATGATGGTGATGATGATGATGATGATGATGACAATGGTGTTGATAATGTCACTGACGCTGAAAGGACAACAATGACGACAAAGAATGAGAGAAGGACCAGTAATCATGATCTCTGTAGGTTTCCCTCTCAGACTGGTGATATTCATGCTGCAGCTAGCGCTCAGCTTATATCTAAAGGTGAATATCTATGTGTTAAAAACACACACACACAAAACAGCATTTGAATAAAGGATGAACATGAGCTTTGGTTCGTATACTTGCAATGAAGTGAAGTCTGCTAAAAGTATTCAAGGACAATGAGATGATGCTGAAACAGAAACAAAAAACAAATTGAAGAAAAGAAAGAAAGAAAAAATAAAGTTTCTTCCCTATTAAATACATTTAGTTTTGTTCTTTGTTACTTCCTGCCAAACAACATCATTTGATCAATGCTCTAACCATAGACACATCATGTTTTTGTTCTAAATACTGACATATCCTGTCTTTAGTCTAACCCCACATCTATCAAGGTTACAGAAGATATGTACTTGAAGTCCTACAGGGAACTAGTTGATTTTCTTTTCCAGTCTCAAAGGGTTTTTAGTCCAATGCATTATGAGGTATTATTTTAAGCAGTATCCACTTTGAGATTGTTGTTGGTATCCTTTTGAGTTCAAGAAAGACAATTCCACAATTTCATACTGAACAATCTGCACAGATGACTTGTTTATAAGGATCAAATGTCTGTGGTGTGTTTGAGTTCACTTTCTCCATCCAATCACCATTGCCTATGCAGGTGCATAATATGCCACATGTCAGATGTCGAAATGATCAGAGAGCAACATGAAATGAAGTATGTTGCTCAAGAACACGATGCATCACCTGGTCATGGAATTGAAATCATTATCTTGCAATTATGAGTGCAACACCATAACCACTTGGCCACACCACAACCTCACTTCAAGATAAAGACTTATTATTAAAGATGTTCTAATCATGATCAGCTTATCTTTTTTATTCACCACCAGTAAGGTGACTGCATTTACCAATGTGTCCATCGAATATTTTGAAGATATTAGGGTTTGATTGAAGGGAGATTTGTCAGCTATTTTGAATGGAATGAAAAACTACATAGTATGTTATTTATTTCTTGGCTCAGATGATAATGATGGTAATATTAACAATAGCAATGAGAACATTAGGAATAAAATGGAAAAAAGAAATGATTCCAATAGTAGAAGTAGCAGAAATTTTCTCAATACTCCACAGGAAAGAAATGCCAGGGAAGCAACAAAATCTATTTAAAATGTATAAATATATAACAATGAAAAATATCAAATGTACTAGCAACAGATACAAAAAAAAATGACTTCTATGTAAAAATATAAAGATTAAAACGCTAAAATACTTAAACTTCAAACTAAGAAAAGAAAAATGAAACACAGTGATAATACTAAGTATAGCATCATTAACATTACACAGATAGGCTAACAAAAACTCACCATCAGTTCCAGCAGCAGAAGCAACAAAATCGGTAATGACAAATAAAAATAGAACAAAAAAGAAAATTTTCTTAAACTATGAGAAGATAGGTGTGAATATAGAGAAACTAGTGAGATATTAGCAATAATTGATAAAAAGTAAACTTGTAAATACAATAAAATGACTAAGTAGAGAAAAATACGGTATTATAAGCTAGAATATTTATATATCCACAAATGCATATACATACATTTATATATATATATATATATATATATATATATTTATATATGCATATACATATATATATGCATATATACATATATATGCACATATAGATACATGTATACATATATAGATATATATATATAAACACACATATGCATATATATATATATATATATATATATCGAGAGAGAGGCGTACGTACACCTTTGTGCTCACCTTATTTTCTCACACCGTCTCTGTTGAAGGGGTGCAATAAATATCCTGGAAACAGCTGTAAGACCTTCTATTTATAAATGTTCTAAAATCTTCACAGCCTTAGTTTTTTTTAATCTCTTTCTGAAAAAAACATTTATATATATATATATATATATAACAACACACACACACATACATTAATACATAAGTTTGTTCACATACGGGTGCATCTTGTCATATAAGTCCTCGCTGTTCATTTGGATTTTCTCATTTATATCTTAAAGAAATGAAATGATATTTGTGTTTAGCCATTTGCTTTATTCTTAAATCCTGATGTTAAAATATTTGAAAATCACGTTTGTCTATCATAAAAGAGGTGGTTACATATACTAATAACTCTACACACTCTTACAAAGGGAACCAAGAAAGTAAAGAATCCTTGATAATGAATTTTGGAAATTTGTGAACATACCAAATGAACAGCAAAAAAGTCATGCAAAAATATGAAAAATGCTGATGAAATAGTTAAAACTAGGACATAGACGTGTTCAAAAACACACAACATATTCATGTGTGTGTATGTGTGTGTGTGTGTGTGTGTGTGTTTTGTATATATGTGTGTATATTTTTTTGAGTCAAAAGTTTTGCAATGTTTTGGTAACTTATTTGCTTTACTCATCAAGTTACAACAAAAGCAGCCTAACATTCAAAGTAGAGGCCATCATGTTATGCTGTCTGAAGCCATTTTTCTGCCAGTTCTCTGATCCCACACTCATACCAGTTCTCATCCTTTGAGGTGAATAACTCCAACACTGAAACTTCCACCTCCTCTTGCTTAGTGAAAGGAAGTGAGCCATGGACTGAAACAAGTAATAATCTGAAGAAGTTAGGTCCAGACCATAATCTGGGTGTGGCATCAGTTTGATTTCCCCAAGGTTCTGGAGTTTATTCTAGGTCGTTCGAGTGGTATAATATCTTGTGTTGTCTTGCTGCAGAAGAGTTCATTTTCTGTTAACAAAAGCAGGGTATCTTTGTGGCACAATGACATACATCTGCTTCAGTTGTTCAGAATACAAGTTGGTATTGATAGTTCAACTGGCCAGAATGAATATATTGTGAATTATCTCCTTATAATTCCACCAGACACAGAGCATTACCTTGTATTCAACATGCCCATGTTTGACAAGTTCTAGTAGCTGGTCCTTGCTGAAATACTGCTTATGCACATTAAGATAGCAGAAAAATATCTCCCCCAGGTTATTATTTGTTCTAAGGATGAGTTTTGTTTGAGCTATGTAATCCTTGTTACATACTTTTCATATAATAGCATATATTAGGTTTTTTGATACAGAGGTAAAATGTTTTTTTATGGTAAAAATTCATTCTGATTTCAAAGAAACTTTGGCACAAAAAAATTTTGTCGCATGACATTAATGCATGGATGTAGTGAGGGAACTTACACAAATTTCTAAGCCTAATCATTTGATCATCTCTGCCAGTCAAATTGCATGAGCCATGGTCTCTCCATAACAACAAGAGAATTTTTTAGCTCCATTCAGAAGTAAGACTCAGCCACAAGTCTTTCTATATCACTTAAGTTTTGAAACTCAAGAAAATCTGTGTAACTGGTTATACTTTAAAAAATAAACCATCTAAAAGACTTCCACAGCATTTTCCACTTCTTTTTACAATACACTCACACACACACACACACATTCATATATACAGGGCTGGCCAGAAGTCAGCTGACAGTAAATCAAAACCATTTAATTCCAAGATTTATTTATGTTTAACAACTGAATGAATTTAATAAAAGCATCTAAATATGAAACATCATAAAAATTGTTCAACACATTCTTCCATTTGAATCAATACAGAATTACAGGTAGTACTTAAGGAATTTTAATTTACTGTTGGGTGACCTTTGTCCAACCCTGTATGTATATATGTGTATATGTACACACATATGAATATGTATACACACACACACACTCATATATATTTATATATATAGGGAAAGAAAGAGGGAGAGAGAAAGAGAGAGTTGCCTGAAGCAGCACTGAATGAAACACATTACATGCAAGTATATAAGAATGGTAAATAATGTCTTCACTGATACATGTAAACTTCAGTCAAGCTGGAATTTCCTAACTGTAGTGTACACAAACATGTTGAATAAGATTGTATACACTTGCATTTCATTCAGCACTGCTTCATGTGACTCTAGTTAAGTAATTCCAACTTGTTCAAATTTCACACACATCAGCAAATGTATCATTTGTTGTTCTCATGTATAAGAACTATCATTCATGTAGGGTTGTGAAAGAAGAATTTGGGACTCGCAGTTGACAATGCATGAAAACGCAGAAATCTATTTCTCCTACAAGCCAGTCCCAGGATTCAATACCCAAATGTGTTTTCACATATATAGACCATGTGAAGTTTCTCCTGAGATTATTTCTGCAGTGAAAGGATTTCCTATTTCCAAGTAAGCACGAGAGTGTTACATATGTGTGTATGTATATACACACGCACAGTCACACACCACACACACACACATTGATATATTTTCATATGTACATATGCATATAGCCTTGCTTGATATGTAAGAGAGGAGTGGGTAGAAGCTAACTCTTTGAAAGTGATGTTTCAATATAGGTGCAATCCAATGACCGAAATGACTAAAAGAATAGAAGAATGTATGTACATACATGAATACACATGGGCATAATTATATATGCACATCTAAACATCCTTATACATATACAGAAATAAGTATAAATAAATAGATATAGAAAAATAGACAGACAGATAGACAGATAAACAGATAGAAAGATATATAGATAGATAGATAGATAGATAGATAGATAGATAGATAGATAGATAGATAGATAGATAGATAGATAGATAGATAGATAGATAGATAGATCGATAGAGAGATATAGATAAAGTAAAATCATTATTAATCCAAATGAGTAATGGTACTGAAGGAATGAAGTTGAAAATGCAAAGGAAATGAGATTTTATTTAGATTTTGATATATATATATATATATATATATATATATATATATATATATATTGAAGTTAGATAAGGCTGGTTTATGGGATTACCTTAGGTTTCATGTCCATAAAGGGCTTATCTTTATGGTGTATCATCAAATCCCAAAACCTGGTGGCTAAAGGCCTATGGACATGAAAACTAAGGTAATCTTATAAACCAACCTTATCTATCTTTAACATATATTGCTCTATAACTTAGAGTGTGCTTCTTTTTTGGGATTTATGTTTATGGATGATATATATATATATATATATATATATAATATATATATATATATATATACTTATGTATGAATGTATGTGTGTGTGTATCAATACACACATTTATACCAGAAATACATGAAATACATATGCATCTGCATATCATTAACGAGTGTATAAACCATCAATGGTCACTACCCATTCAAACTATAGGTTTAAAATGTCACATTGAACTGCCCAAAACTCTAAGACAAGATAAGTTCTGAATTTCTAATTAATAAAGTATTTTTAGAAAATAGTATTTCAGATTTCACAAATGGACACAATTGGTATGGCTTCATATTTCTTGTATGGTTTGGCTCTTAATAAGATCCTCTCTTGCGATATTGAATTCTTTGTTAAAGTTCTTTAGCTACCAAATAAATACTGACAATGGTGAAGTTGACTTTCTGTTACAGTGTCTAAAGAAAGAATTGTGTTGGTAATAACCCTTTTTCTTAAATGTTTCTCATTCAGTCATATACATGGCAAAGAATAGCTTAGCGTTCACAGCAAATCAATTATTTCTCCAAGTATAGATCATTGAGAGGACACAGTTGTAAGTACAATAACATTTATATAGAGTCCTTGTAAACTTTGTGGGCTATTTCTTAATTTGGATCTATTCAAAATCGTTCATGGTATAATACAAAATTTTGATAGTACCTTTGTTGGGCATTTTGTGGTATTTCTGATGTTTGCAAAATGTTTTAATGAAAATCTTAAAAAATACTTTTACTGCTGGTGAAGAAACATTTGCACTAGAGTGTGATTTATACCAATTAATTGATCTGTCTCAGTTTCTGAGTTAGTTTGAAGAAATTGGTGTGTTATGTATGAATTTAATTTTCTCTCTCAAAGCACATTTTAAGAATGTTTCATTATCATGACAAGCTGTTTCTTTGACAATGGATATTGAATAACTTGGATTATATATATATATATATATATATATGTATCTCAGCCAAGTTTTTTAACTGATGTTTTCTATTTTAAAAAGAAAAAAATTCAAGAATAATGAAAATATTATTTGAGAAATCATCAGGTGTTTCAAATGATTCAAGCAAGAATGGTTGGATTGTTTGTTTATGAAAAAAATCTTCTCTTTAGATTTTTTTGTATGGGTTAAATGTATTATATAAAGTTAGTGTCATTCCAGAAAGTCCATTTGTTGAATGTGTGTTCAATGTTCTACTGAGTCTACTGTGATATTGAAGTTTAATTACTTGCAGGAATAGTAGACACCTTTTTGAAATACCCCCATGACTGGCAGTTCACTTTTTTAATAAGATAGTAATTCATCATTATATTACAATACTTATTTTTTTAAAGGGAAAATTCTTCATTTTATGCAAAATGTACTGGCCATCTATGTCACTAACTTCAGCTAAGTCCTTCAATCATGTGCTAACTTTGAATGGCTCCTTGCTGTGTCTTTTTGTTCAGATGGTATTGTTATATAATAGAAGCGATTTATTGGTTAAGTGTACTGATTCGGTTTGGATAGAATCAAAGAATCTAAAATTATCTGTTGGTTAATGGAAGTATAATAATCACTGATGATAAAACGAAAGAAAATATACCTGCCTTATTTTCATTTATAAGCTTCAATCTAACTGTAACAGCTTTAGTGCTATTTCATAGTGATAATCTTGACTTATCTTTAATATTAGAAGGTATAGAATGCAATGCATTTATCTATACCAGATCCTGAAAAGTTAATCAGTCTAATAGAGGGCAGTGAGTTGCCTTAATATTACTGTTAATAGTAAGGTGTTCTTGCAAATCTGTTTTTGTATTAATTAATCTATACTTGGGATTAGAAGCAATGTTCTCCTGAAGGTCTAGAAGCAATGAAAAGCATACTTGCAATTAATCTGTCTATCATGGAAATCTATTAAAAGGAAATTTTCCTCTTGATATTGAAATCAGTAGCAAGTTCTTTAACATTTCAAATGTAATTGGATAATTTCATTGTTTTACTCTTTTCTGTATGCCTTGAAGGAGTATGACTGAAGTAATGTTGTTTTAATTATTTTTATGCAATGCCATATAATGCTTATACACTATTTTAAGGTTTAGTTTCATGCAGATGACACCTGCTTCATATACGATTGCCTCAGTACTACATGATTTGATTTTTTCAGCATATGCAGTTAAACACAATTAATTTAATCAGTTTACGTGCTATAAGATTTTTCATGCTAGGAGCACAGCTGTAACTTAGTTTAAAACTGTTTCTTTTAAAAAGTTTTACATATCATCAGTTCATTGGAAAATGCTTATTTAAGGGAAATATTTTATTAAATATTTAATAATGGTTTCAAATTTTGGCACTGGGTCAGCAGGTTTTGAGGGAAGGAGTAAGTTGCTTACATCAACACCAGTACTTGATGGGTAATTATTTTATTGACTCCGAAAGGATGAAAAACCAAGTCAACTTTGGCGGAATTTGAGCTCAGATTATGAAGACAGATGAAATGCTGCTGAGCATTTTTCCCAGCATGCTAATGATTCTGCTAGCATGCTACCCTTTTGGCTTAATGTTTAATAATAAAGGGTAGTATGAACCAAACAATTTAACAGAGACTCTTCTTAGTCTTAATGGGTGGGTGGGGATGTTAGAGATCAGGTGATTGTAATTTTAACTATAGCAGCTTCTAATAGCATCATAATTACAATGGGTAATTATGGTGGCAAGCTGGCAGAACTATTAGCATACTGAGTGAGATGCTTAGCATAATTTTGTCCATCTTTATGTTCAGAGTTCAACTTTCACTGAGGTTGACTTTGCCTTTCATCATTTCAGAGTACCAGTGAAACACTGGGGTCAATGTAATTGGCTAACCTCTTCCCTGAACTTGCTGGCCTTGTGCCAAAATATGAAACCATTATAATGTACATTTAATTCAAGAATTATTTGTCTGATAAAAATTTTTCTATAAATATCATTAATCAGGTTTCTGAAAACTAAAACTACAGGTGGCATTTCAGGAGTCTATATGAATATATCTGAGTTATTGATTTGATTTGCCACCAAGTTTGTCTGAAATGAAGTTGATAATAATGTTAATGGTTAAAATTATTTCAAACGGAAATTTTTAAAGTTATTTAAACAATTGTTACTCATATATATATATATATATATATATATATATATATATATATATATATATATATGTTAATCAATTTCTTATGGTCACTGTCTCTAAGTAGTCAAGGGAAATATTTCAGTTGTAATATGTATATTTAATGAATTATGCTACTTACAACATTTAAAGACCAGCATGCAGTACCAGACACTTTTACATTCATACAAGCTATTTGGGTTAAATGTGATGATTTTTATGTCTCCTTTCTTCATATGTATTGGAGAGCATAAAGATTAAACTGGTAGTTGAGACAAAGTTAGCTGACATGAAGGACTGGAAGCCATATTATGATCGTTCATACTGGGTGTCAGAATGTTGACAATATGATTACTGCTCAAGGCTCTGTGGATACTTTAAAGAATGTAAGACATGATATGGACAGCTGCAATGGAGACTACAAGCCTATGGCCAGCAGGAAGGACCCCAGCAGGAAGGGCCCCAGCAGGCATTCTGACTGTGTTCGCATACTGGAATTCCTTTGCTAACTTGAAGGCAAGGTGATGGAAGATCTGAGCAAGGGAATTCAGGCTTTGGTTAGAGAGATGAGAACTGGAGTCACCACCATGAAGCTGGATCTAAATGAGGACCTTTGATACCACTCATACAAGAAGCATATGGAACAAATTCTGACAGCCAAAGCCAAAGGAAACCACTTGATAATGGCAAAGAAGCTCCTGAATAAGCTGAGATATTTTGTTGAGCCAGGAATGATCTGGTTCTTTTCAGATGGAAAGAACGTCTGCCTGGACCTGTTGTATAACACTCAGAACAGTTGGTGACTTGCCTACAATTCATGTGATGTCCCATGTTCATGAAACCAAGTTACCCCAAACTGTGATGGTCTTTGGGTGTCTCTACAGTGAGAGTGACATCCCACTGCCCCACCTTTTTTTAACAGGGCCTGAAGTTACTGGAGATTGTGGTCAACTGTTGGCTGGAGAGGATTACTGCCAGAATGTCATATGCATGACTGCTGGATACAGCACCTTGCCATACCTTTGGAAAGAATCTGAAGTATTTGTCACCAACCCCAACTTATGGCCTCCAAATTCCCCTAATTGGAATCCTATAGATTACTTATGTGTGTGGCACAGTTGAAAAATACTCAAACTGATTTTCTTGCAACACAAAGGCCAAGCTGGTGGCCAATCAAGATCAAGATCTTAACACTGACATGCAGAGCTGGATGTCTCTTCAGGTCATAGTGGCAGCTGAGGACAGCTACATTGAATAAACTATTATCTCTGAGTTATAATCTAGTTGAAACTTTTTGATGTTTTAAAATATTTTTTTATTTTGGATGGGATATTGTGTTATATTTTCCTTTTAAGCAAACTGTCAAATTTAATGTGAACACCTTGTATATTTTCTTTTAGAAAACAGTTTATTAACCAGTGACTGATTAGTTTTTTGATAAGGCTTGAAGTTTGAAGTGACAATGTATTGTTTTTAATGGATTATTCATATAATATTATTTTCACTTTTCTCCCGTAATGCATACTCCATTTTAATTTGTATATAAAACTATTATATAACTTTTATGTATGTGCATGTGTGTGTGCATATGTATGTGCTTGTGTGTGTGAGTGTATGTATATATATTTGTGCATGTGTGTGTGTATGTATATATATATATATATATATATACACACACATAACACAAATATGTATGTGTATATACATATATAATACGCACATTTATTTAATACACAAGCATATGTTTGCATATATAAATATAAATTTGTGCGTATGTTTGTGTATATATGTGTGTATATAATTATACACATATACATAAAAAGAATATACAAAAATGATAAAAGAAACTTACATTAGATAAAGTGAAAATTACTGGAAAAAATTATAAAATAAACAAAGAAAATAAAAAAACAAAAATTGCATTGTGTAAATTTTCAAAGTAGGTATGGGAGAGGGTGGTGGTTGTGGTGAGAATGAGAGTAAGTTTAATGTGAGAATGGGAGCTAAGTGGAGGTGGAATAATGAGTGGTTCTGGTGGTTATGAGTGCACAATAGTGGACATATTTATAGTGATTAAGCTTGCTAGGGTGATAAGATTAATATGTGATAGTATCAAACTTGCTGTTTGTTTTTTGCTGTTTAGTTCCAGTTTTTTAACTGGTGAAGCAGACTAGTAAGTAAACAATTTTTTTCCAGTTCTGACCATTTCTTCTTTTTTACAGTTGGTGATTATATTGGCCTTTCCTTTTCTTTGAGAATGTTAGGTACAAACAGATTTGGTTGCTATTTCTAGCAAATTGTTGAACGTTTATGTAGAGGCTTCTTCCTTGACTCATGAAGATGGTTATCCTTGCTTAACCCTTTAGCATTTAAACCGGCCATATCCAGCAAAAAGTATTCTGCCTGTTTTATGTTCAAACTGACCATATCTGGTCTCTCTCACCAGCCCTAAAATATCGTTTTAAAAATCAACAGCTACTTCATTAAAATCTCATAGCTACAAGATAATGCATGATTTGTTCAAAACAATGTGGATAAAAAGCATTAATTTTGGCAGAATATTGTGAATACTAAAGAGTTAAAGCAAGTTAGCCCTGTTCTGTGTTCACGTGTATCTCAGCCAAAACAGTTCCATCTTAGGCTCAGACATAATGCATCTAGGAAAGCATTGTCCAATGTCCCTCTTTTCTGAGATGGTAGTGTGTGATTTGACTACTATTTCATGCAGCTTATAATAATGGTTATAGCCATTGGTGGTGGTAGAACTGAAGGCAGTAGTAATTTTTAAGATTGAGGGCGACATTTGTTGAGGTGGTGGCTGTAAGTGTAGATGTTTTTCTTTATTACCCACTGTAAGTGTAGATGATAGTGCTGTTGTTGTTAAACAACAAGCCAGGTAAAGGTGATTAGGTGATGGTCTAGAGCTTAGGGGCAGGAGACCCCAGACCTTGGAAAAAAAAACTATGGTCGTCTTGTAGTAGAGGACTCTTTGTTGACACTCGTTACCACTGGGAGGTGGCCCTCGAAGTCGCTGGAAATGGAGATCTCCAGGTCCAAATTCTTGGACGGCAATGATAGTGCTTGTGGTGTCTTTAATGATGGTAGTTGTGGCAATGATAAGATTAGGAGATGCTATGAATGCTGTTGCAGTTGTTGTTGCTGTAGTTGTTTCTCCCTAGGTCAGCTCTTATTGAGTAGACCAATGATCAAAGATATTCTAGCAGCAATCATCTTATTATTTTAACCCTTTAGCATTCACATTAGTCTTTCAAAAGTAATGCTTTGTAGTTGTGATGATATGATGCAAGCTCCACTGGATGGGTAATGTCAGTGTGCTTGCACAATGGAGAGTAAATGAATTAAGATGAAAACTGTATATAAGAGGCATCAGATGTTGTGTGCAAGAAAGAAGATTGCACTGGTTTGGTCATGTGATGTGTATGGATGAGGACAACTGCATAAAGAAGTGCTGTGCTCTAATTGCATAGGGTACCTGTAGAAGTGGTAGACCCAAGAAGACATTGGATGAAGTGGTCAGAAAGGATCTTTGGACACTGGGCCTCATTGAGGAGATGACAAGGGACTGGGAGATTTGTCATATTTGATAAGACACATTAAGTTAAGTAAAATCTGTCTTCCACATATATAGGCTTGTCTTTTAAGGTGCCAGTTCTGTGTTAATGCACCTGTGCCAGTGTTGCGTAAATGCACCCATGCCAATGGCATGCTAAAAGCACCCAGCACACTCTGCTAAGTGGGTGGCATTAGGAAGGGCATCCAGCTGTATAAACCATGCCACATAAGACAGTTGGAGTGTGGACAGCTCTCTGTTAGCCAGCTCCATGTCAAACTGTCCAACCCATGCCAGCATGGAGACCAGACATTAAACAATGATGATGACAATGATTGTTTGTTTCCAGAATGAGATTGTGGGGTAGGTGTGAGAGGCCAGATTTGGCTGGTTTGAATGTAAAACAGGTAGACTAGTTTGGATGGTCATGGCTGGTTTAAATGGTAAAGGATTAAAGCTTTTTATGCATGCAATAGCTAATATTTTC
>NC_042999.1:119583791-119646291 GCF_006345805.1 Octopus sinensis
TTCATAACCCATTGAGGCAACGTAGATTGCTGAGGCACCTGTCCCTTCAATTGTCGTTTTCAATCCTTGGCACATAAATATTGCAGTCTCATCAATAGCAATTATATTGGAGAGATTATATTTAGAAAGGTCAATGCCATCAATGAAGGACTTGAAGGCAAGTGAACATCGAATCACTTCAGCATCCTCCAGCTTGAACAGTGTTGTCGATCTTCTTAGAGAGAGCTCATATCGCCAAAGTAAGTTATCCAACCAATGAGGTGATGCTTTGAATATCTCTGGGGGTATATCCTACTGTGGTGCTATTGCAAGAGCAAATTCTTGAATATCAGCCATGCATACAACCAAAGCCTTTGTACTTCTGTCAGAAATCTATCCTGAGGTGATATCTTCCAGCTCCAAAAATAATGGTTGTCAACCTGATCCACACTTGTGCTTCTCAGCACTTTCCTCATCTACCTGTCTGCTGAAATTATCATACTCTGCTCGCCATTTTCAAACCATTCGAAGATCCGACATCTCCTTACAGAAAGCCATAAGATTCTTGTTATGTAACTCTGCCACAATTCCTTTCTTGCACTCCATGGAATAACTCTTTCTTTTTGCACTCATCTTGCCTGGGGGACAAGGGAGTCAAACCAAGGGAGTCAACTACTTTAGCCAAGGTGTGGAAGTTGGTTTATTTGTAAACATCATATGGTCTTGCTAACAAACTGATGCATTTTTGACTAGGTCTTATTTAGGGCTTATTTTCAGAGTAGGTCTTATTTTCAGGGAAACATGGTATATATATGTTAATAACACTTATAAGGAGGTGCGTTATCCATTCGCCAAAGTGAATGGAATCTTGGCCAGGAGGAACTGATGTTGTCAGACGGTATCCAACATTCACTGGGTGTTTTGACCCTGAACCATAACACCATCCCATTGGTGGGGTCAGCAGAGGTGGCCAAGTCACTGCTCTTCATCTCTTCCTGGCTTCCAGCTTATCTCATCTCTTTTACTCCAAAGCCTCTCCTATCCTGCACACAGCCATCTTTCACTCCTTACCTCTCATTCCAATTGTTGTAAGCATCCTCCATGCTGACTGAGTAGGAAATCCCCTATAGCAAACCTTGACTGAGAAAAGCCATACCTGCAATCCTGCAGAAGTCTCTCATATCTGGCATGCTCCCATTCATGGACCTCATCACACCCCTCTTCCCATGGGACAGTTACTTCATTTATGGTAAATTTCTTGGTCTTTTCTGACCACAGGACCAAATATGGCCTCAGATTTGTATGGACAACCTGGGGAAACTGCAATCTCTCCCCTAAGTCCACTTTCATATCTCATGGTTGACATACTTGCTTACTTCACTGGTCTCTCTTCCTCATTCACAAACTTAATTGCTGTTGTTGCCTTCCCATGGGGATGATATTTCTTGCACTTTTCCTGCTCTAGGGTGTGAGCAAGTGCTGCAAGTACTCTACCATGGCATCATTTATATCTGTGTTGAGAAAGTACTATTCTGCATCCTGTCTATATGTGTGCTAGAGTGCCTCTTTCTCCACAAAGTCTACACAGCTGCTCTTCCCTCAAACCATTTCTGTGCCAGTCTGTGGAATCAGGAGTGTGTCATATACTGCCCAGAGCAGAAAGGAGATATGAAAAATTTCCAGCCTCCACAGATCAGTCCATGGGAGCTAGCTCTTAGGAAATTCCATTTAGTCCATACACCCTGAGATACTAAACCCACAAATCTTTATTTTTTATTTTTTCCTTCTGATGCCACACCACTTCCTGGGTCATAACCTGTGTCTCCCTGGTGTCTGCTTTCTCCCACAGTTGGAAATAGGAAGAACCAAGATCCAGGAGACCTCAGCATGTAACTCCAATGATGTTACATAGCTCCAGTATCACTTCAGCCTTTGCAAATGCAGCACTAGCTACCCACTTTCGCCCCGGCCTTGTAGTAATACCTGCATGTCTGGCAAGCTCATCCTTACAGACTCTGTACATCATTACAATATTACTTTTGCTACTTTAAATTCCTCCACTATACATATATATACATATATATATGTATTTATGTATGTATGTATATATATTTATGTATGTGTGTATATATGTATGTATGTATATTCTATCTTGGGATGGTCATTTGGCAAGAAGCGCTGTCTTTCTTTATGTAATAATATAATAATGAACTTATTTTATACAGTGCACTACAATTCATCAGAAAAAATAAGCAAAACTGCATAAACAATCCATAGAATATGTGCAGGAAGTAAACAGTGAATGAGTCTTCAAAATAAAGAAAAGGTTGGAATGGGGAGAATGATGTGTACAGTTAGCAAATTTCAGGAAGCATGGATTTTCCTTATGCAGGTTCAATCTGAAGTACATCCGTCCCATAACATTTCCAAAAAATGATATATTGCTGCTGCTATTCTTGAAGTTATTGGAGTTGTTCATACACCGTTTTGTCTATTAAAATTTACATTTCCAACTTTATTTTTGTCTCTTCTATTAAACAACACTAAATGCTTAAGCATGAAGTATGCTTGATATTTTCATTGGCCATTTTTAACAGTATATGATGTATGTTTTTGTAAGTTATTCTTATTTTTAAATCCAAGGTTCATACTTCTTCTATTCTGTTAATGTTTTCCATGGTTTAATTCTACCTTTTACTGTCCTGGCAATAACACTATCAAACACTGGGGTTAATAAAAAGAAAATAAAGCAAGACACATCAACAAATATGACCAACATATTCATAATTGAATTTATAATATTATATAATATATACATACCATATGTGGTGACATAGTGTATATTGCATTTTAGAAGCCACAGCCTGAGTTTGGTAGAGTAATTCTTGGTAAAATTTCCTTTATACTTACCAAAACCCTGTTTGTGTAATTAGACAGTGATCAGTAGAACATGCTGAATGGTGGGCAACCCAGCAGAATACTGATGCTTATCATTGAGCAAAATCCCCAGACTGTGTCCACCTACCCAATGGTCTGTTGTTGTTTATCATTGTAATTCACAATACTATGCTCCTCGCTTTAACGGTCCTGCAATTTTTCATGCAACATGCCATGGTGACCACACCTGCCTCTGATAACCAAAACTAGCAACTGGTGCCTGACTATAACTGTTGCCATCCATTCTGTGTACAAAGAGTGGATGATGCTAACATACTACCGGACACGACTCAATTGCGCAGATGGACTTTTGGTGGCATCAGTCTTTTATCAGTCATTATATCATGAATTTTTAATAAAGAATCTGTAAGACAACTAGAAATCTTTAATATTGGTTTCAAATTTTGGCACAAGGCCAGCAATTTTTGGGAAGGAGTAAGTTGATTACATTAACTCAAGTGCTCAACTGGTACTCATTTTATCGACCCCAAAAGAATCAACAGCAAAGTTTTATCTTGATGGCATTTGAACTCAGAACATAAAGACAGATAAAATACTGCTAAGCATTTTATCTGGTGTGCTAATGATTCTGCCAGCTTGCAGCCTTAAAAAGTCTGTAATATTAAAAACTCATTTAAGGCAATGAGCTTGCCATTTCATCCATCATTACATTCTGAGTTCAAATTCTGCTGAGGTCGACTTTGCTTTTCATCCCTTTCAGGGTCAATAAAATAAGTACCAGTAGAGCACTGAGGTTGACGTAATTGACTTACCCTCTCCCTTGAAATTGCTGGCCTTGTGCCAAAACTTGAAACCAATATCAAAAATTCCTTTCCCTCATATCTAAAGGGCATGTAGTATTTAGATTCTTTGTCTTTTGACAATATTAGGTAAATAAAATGATTCAGCTATTGTAAATATTTGCAAATGCTAAGTAATGATATAAGTCTTTATAATGAGATAAGGTAAGTTAACCTTTAGAAAACAATAGCAACAACATCTCAACTAGCAGATGGCAAGATGCATGGTAATCTTCCCTTGGTCTTTTTTCCCAAAATAATGTGTCCTCCATGCAGAAAATTATGATTATGCAATATAATATAATATAAATATAAATATAATAATAACAATAATAATAATAAGGAACTTGTATGCAATGCTCAGGAAGCTTGGATTCTCTTTAAGCAGGTTCAATTTAAAGTACATTTGTTCCACATTTCCAAAAGATGATATGTTGTTGCTGTTGTTGTGAAAGTTACTGGTGCTGTTCACAAAACCTTTCTTTACTACTAAAATTTACATTCCCAAACTTATTTTTTTATTTCTTCTATTATACAACTTTAAATGCTTAAGCATGAAATATTTTCTGTATGTTTCATACTTTCATTGACAATTTTTAACAGCATGTGATGTGTATTTTTGTAAGTCATTCATATTTTTAAAGACCAGGCCAGATTTTTCTTTTCCTGAAGTGTATATACATTTTTTGGCACACTACACACACACACACACACACACACTTGGCGTTAGGAAGGGCATCCAGCTGTGGAAACCACGTCAAAATCAGACTGGAGCTTGGTACAGTTCTCCAGCTTACCAGTTCCTGTCAAACCATCCAACCCATGCCAGCATGGAAAATAGACGCCAGCTGATGATGATGATGGTGATGATGATGATTATATATACATACATACATACATACTTACACTCACACAAACACACATGCGTGCACACACTCACACACATATAGTGAGCTTTCACTCAGTTTCCATTTGTCAAATTCACTCACAAGGCATTGGTCAACCTAGGGCTACAGTAGAAGTCACTTATGCAAAGATGCTGTGCAGTGGGCCTGAACCCAAAACTATGTGGCTTTGGGTTCAGTTAAGCGAGCTTTTTAACCACATAACTATGCCTGTGCCTACAGGGATAACTGCATCTATATGAAATTATTTTCTCTTGTTTTGTTTGCTTTCACACAGTGCACCGTTTAGAGGCTTCCAAAATAACATTCGTGATTTTTCTGAATTTTTATTAAGTTTACTTCGTTGATTAACATTTTTACAACTAGATTTCTAACACTGACTGTGTTATAATTCGTTTTTAAAATATTAAAGAATTTGGATGGAAATTTAGTAAAATAATAAACCTTTTCCATTAATTGGTGTATTAATCTAATGTTTGGAACGTAATTTAGCAAAATTTTCTGACATGAAATTATGATGGAAGGTTTTAATTTAAATATGAACACTAAAAAACAATATGAATTTTGCATTAAAGAACCAAAAATCAACAGGTGGTCTAAGGCATGTTGGTCTTAAAAATTGAAAATGTTAAGAGCAAACAAACAATAACTAAACATTCATTAAATAAAACATAAATTTTTATTTGTCTTTCATCACTTTCTTTCACACTCTTCCTCCTGAAGTACTTTCAACACCAAAATAAATTTAAAGAAGAACAACAATATATTCAAATGCAGATAACTTTCCTTACTTCAAGGCAATCTAATTTCTATTTTGCCAACTTCCAGACACATTCATTTCATCATGCTAAATATTTTTCTACTGCAATACACATTTTTACATTTTCTTTTTTTTTTTTTCTCCCTCTGCTATATCAGAATATTTTCTGAATAACAATGAAATATTCAGTATCTGAAAATTTTTTATTATCTAACATCACATCGCACTGTTTCTGTCATTAGTTCTTTGGTTTCTTATAACATTTATTTTATTCCTTTTCCAGGAAAGTGGCATCATCCCCACACGCTGAGCAAATTATTATTTCATATTATATATATATATATAAACACACACACACACATTTACATATGTATATATATGTATGTATGTATGTGTGTGTGTATATATATGTATGTATTAATGTATGTATAAGTATACATATGTGTGTGTCTGTGTATTTTTAGATATATATGTGTATATATATTTATGTACATGTATGTATATGTGTGTGTATATATATATATATATATATATATATATGTATGTGTGTGCGTGCATGTGTGTGTGTGTGTGTAGGCTTGTGAGTGGATTTGGTACAGCTTTATTTTTATAAAATAACTTCTTTTAAATTCTTTTAAAAGACATTATATAGTCACTCTACTTACTCACCCTTGAAATAGTAATGACATCTCCCTCAGTTTGCACTCTATTGTCTTCAAAAAAAAAAATGTAGGAAATATTGAATACTGGAATTAGATATACTGTTTGGATAAAAGATGGGATAGTCATAGCACTGAAAATATATCTGCTGCATCTTTTAAATGACACATTATCTTCTGGAACCCCAAGAATATTTTCATGGAACTCTAGGATTTCTCAAAATCTAATTTGAAAATTTCTGCCTTAGACTATATTTAATATATTCAGATTATCTTAGAAATAGAAACAAGTTGATGTGCTGATCTAGATTGGTGGCTAATGTTGTTGTTATTGTTATGAGCCAAAAAGGAGTCGCTATGTAGTCACTCATCCTTAAAATTGCAGCTAAATCTCTCTCAATACACATCCTACTGTCTTAAAAAAATGGAAGATTTTGGTTAATGTAATTAGATAAACGGTTTGAATAAAAATGGGATAGTAATAGCATTGTTCATATATCTGCTCAGCCATTGTTGTTGTTGTTAGTGGTGGTGGTGGTGGTGGTGGTGTTATTTAGCTCTAGGATGGATCTGATTGATAAAAACCTATAATCAAAATAATCCAACCAAGACGATATCTTCTGGTTTTTAGATGGTAGGATGTAACTTGAAAATGACTTGGTGGTTATTTCTAACTTGTAGAGTTCCTCTCATGAGATGTTAGAGAAATGATGTATTGATAAGAGATATTTTTTTATTTTTAGCAAAGGATAAAAATGACAAAGATCATCCCTGAGTCATATAGACTGGTTTTCTGGTTCCTGTGGTGTATGTATATATTCAACCCCTGGATTGGATGGGATGCCAGTCTATTGCTGGATTACTCATCATTGCCAGCTGAGTTAACTGGAGCAACATAAAATGCAGTGCTTTGCTCAAGAACACAACACATTGCCCAGCTGAGGAATTGAAACCACAATCTTACAACCTTGAATCCAACACCCCTAACCACTAAGCTACACATCTCCACATTTTTGGCAAAGAAAAGTATTTTATTTCCTAATGAAGAGCTTTCCCAAAAATATAAGTCCTTAGTTCTTTTTAAATAATACCACACAAGCATACACCCATTTTTCTAATTTCTTTCTTGTTTCATTTGACTCCAGTTGACATAGACCATCACTAAACTACCAATTCTAGTGAATATCCATATTCTTTGAACAATCTAAGATTATAAATAAGTTAATTAAATTTTCATTTACTGGATTATAATATATCTAAAAATATCTGCTTCTGATAACCTGAGCCAATTATTAAATTGCTGCTCTCTGAGAGTATACTGTATAGAAATAAGTATTAAATTAGTTCAGAATCAGTTATTTCTTGTACATTGATTTCTATGAAATGGATCACAGTTCTGAACAAAGCAGCTGCAGAAAAAAAAATGGTTATGTGATATAGACTTATAAATTAGTAATTAGATTTTCAAATAGCAAAGGGTTATTAGTACAAAGTTCAAATAAGATTCACAATGAACTACTGCTCCTCTAGCTGTGATAGAGCCTTTGTTCTATCTACAGAAATAACTGAGATCATATACAACAGTGAGCCATGTGATTGACTGATAAAGTCTCTCTCACTAACATACTATAATGATAAGTTGCATACTAAATGAGTGTTGTACACCCACTAAAAATGGGTAAATTTTCTTCTTGATATTTCTATCCTTGCAGTATTAGCATGATAAGATAATCTGCTCTTAATTTTTTTCACATCTAATAATACATACACTGAGTCAAAGATTAACTCTTTAGCATTTAAAGTGGCCATGTCCTGCTCAGATATTCTACCTGTTTTATGTTCAAACTGTTAAGATCTGGACTCTTACACTTACCCTACAATGTCATTCTAAAAATATACTCTTCTTACTCGCTTTTACTTGTTTCAGTCATTTGACTGTGGTCATCCTGGAGTACCGCCTTTAGTTGAGCAAATCGACCTCAGGACTTATTCTTTGTAATCCTAGTACTTATTCTATCGGTCTCTTTTGCCGAACCACTAAGTTACGGGGACGTAAACACACCAGCATCGGTTGTCAAGCGACGTTGGGGAGACAAACATAGACACACAAACACACACGCACATATATATATATATATATATATATATATATATATATACATATACATACAACGGGCTTCTTTCAGTTTCCGTCTACTAAATCTACTCACAAGGCTTTGGTCAGCCCAAGGACATAGTAGAAGACACTTGCCCAAGGTGCCACGCAGTGGGACTGAACCCAGAACCATGTGGTTTGTAAGCAAGCTACTTACCCCACAGCCACTCCTGAAATATCTAAGCTATGAGATATTGCATGATTAATTCAAAACAATGTGAATAAATAAGTGTTAAATTTGACAGAGTAATATGAATGTTAAAGGGTTAAAGCCAGATTAATGTTGTATAATATACAGAAATTGCTCAAAGCTTCTATAGTTATACTTACATTTGAGTATTACATTGAATGTGGAGGCGCAATGCCCAGTGGTTAGGGCAGCAGACTCACTGTCGGAGGATCATGGTTTCGATTCCAAGACTGGGCGTTGTGTGTGTTTATTGAGCGAAAATACCTAAAAGCTCCACGAGGCTCTGGCAGGGGGTGGTGGTGACCCCTGTTGTACTCTTTCACCACAAATTTCTCTCACTCTCTCTCTTCCTGTTTCCTGAGTAATGCTGCAATGGAGTGGCCTCCCGTCCAGCTGGGGGGAACACATATGCCACAGAAACCGGGAAACCGGGCCCATGAGCCTGGCTAGGCTTGAAAAGGGTGACGAGACGAGTACATTCAACATGATGGCCCATTTCCTATGATGACCAGCATTAAATAACACTCACTGTAATCTCTGGTTCACAGATCTTTACTCTGTCTGTTCTTTAACTACTAGATGGCCCGTGTTCCTCTGAATAGAACAGTCAGATATCGTTACCTCCACCCAGATAATCATCTCTCCTCCTCTGCCCTGAATTTCTACTATATGTAAATTTTACACAAACCATTTGATCCAGTCCTTCCATCCCAGAATACCAGCCTCTGAAATCTCCACCCTGTTTATATTTCTTCTGCAGACATTGATGCATCACAAATTTTTGCAGTAGAAAACCAGCCATTTCCATTTCACAAATCTAGAAGACTGTGACCGTCATGGGCATTGAGTTTTCTCCGAAGACATAGAAAAAGATGTTTGATATTTATCTAGAAATATTTTCCCTTTCATTATTTCTTTTATGTTTACACCTTCATTTACATTTAACAGATATTAATGTACGTGTTTTTATTTTTTTTAGAAATAATCTTACATTGACACATCAAATTAGAAAGACTTCAGAAATGTAAAAGAAAAGCAAAGGTAGAAAAAAAAAATAAATAAATTGGGAATTAAAAGGTACGCAAATATCTGTCTAGTTATCTGTTTGTCTGTTTGTCTGTCTATCTTGCATATACATACACATATGTATACATATATAAATATGTGTGTGTGTATGTATGTGTGTGTGAGTATCTAAATATACATATATATATATGCATGCACATTCATATATATGCATACAAACACACATTTCACACACACATATAAGCATATACAATAGTAATCTCCCAATCAACATACTTACCAGCCTACCTACTTACCTCCCTTCCTACCTACCTATGTCCGTATGTACATACGTTTGTACCTACCTACCTACCTACTTACCTACCTACGTACCTACCTACCTACCTACCTACCTACGTACCTACGTACCTACCTACCTACCTACCTACCTACCTACCTACCTTCATACATACATGCACACAAGGTGTTCAAGCTAAATTTGATGATTTTTATGTTTCCTTTTTTCTGGTACTGCTTGAAGTGTTCATACCTACCTACCTACCTACTTACCTACCTACCTACTTACCTACATACGTACCTACCTACGTACGTACCTATCTACCTACCTACGTACCTACGTACCTACCTACCTACCTACCTACCTTCATACATACATGCACACAAGGTGTTCAAGCTAAATTTGATGATTTTTATGTTTCCTTTTTTCTGGTACTGCTTGAAGTGTTGATGAACAATCAACTGCAGTGGAGAGCATAATCAAAGTTGTATTTGAGAAAAAGTTAGCTGACACAGAGCATTGGAAGCCATTGGAATATTGGTAAAGAGTCATCTGTATCATGATAATTCATGCCTGGTATCAAAATGCTGACATCATAACTGTTGCTCAAGGTTCTGTGGACACTGTAAAGGCTGCAAAGTGCGACATGGACAGCTGCAACAGAGACTACGAAGCAGTGATCAGCAGGAAGGGACACAGCAAGCATTCTGACTGCATCCACTCAACAGAATTCATCCAACAACTGCAGAAACAGGTCCTAAGGCTTGTTTCAGAAGTCTACGTAAAACTGCTGGAGACTGTATTCAAACCCTGGGACTAGGTAAAACTTCCAATGGTGTACTAAATGCAAGTGTGGACTCACAAGAAGTATAGTGGTATCATTGGCAGATTAACAGAGGAAATACAGGCAATCAACACTTATTTTCCCAATTAATATGTATCACTAATTACTCTTCCACTATTTACACCTATGCTCTTCCCAAGTTCTGTTCATCATCTACTCTTCTCATTTCTTTACTGCCCACAAGGGGCTACACACAGAGGGGACAAACAAAGACAGACAAACGGATTAAGTTGACTATATCAACTCCAGTGCATAACTGGTACTTATCTAATCGACCCCCCCCCCCCCCCCGAAAGGATGAAAGGCAAAGTCGACCATGGCAGAATTTGAACCCAGAACATAGTGGCAGATGAAACACCGCTAAGCATTTCACCTGGTGTGCTAATGTTTCTGCCAGCTTGCTGCCTTGCTTCTGTTCATCATCTACTTTTCTCAGTCTTCTATCTATCTTATATTTATCGTCAACATCCCAGTTACCATAACCTCTGTTCATCATGCAGTATATTTGCAAACCTACCCCATTTTTACCATCTTTACTCATTCCATACACTCTTATAAGCTCCTCTGCCCCTATAAATCGCTCAGTTATTTCATCCCAACCATCCTTATTTCTTGTTCCAGCTCCATATCAAGTAATCTCACACATCCCAAATATTCTTGCATAATGTGAACAACCACATATATCTTTTACAGCAAGAAACCAGATTCTATGTCTTCCTCCATACTCTAACGTTTCATTACCTAGCATAAAGCTATATCTCTATTTCCTGCAGCCTCACTCAACCAATGTGGACTACAAATAGCTTCAAAAAAAAAAAAAGCACCTAGTATACTCTCTAAAATGATCCTTATTAAGAAAAGCATTTAGTGTATCTCAATAATTATGGGTTAGGATTATATAACAGACATCCTTTTTTGAGTTGTACATTATTAGAATAAAATCAATGTTACTGAAGTGCAGAAGTATGCTGTAGCATGATCATCTAGCAATGGTTCATAAAGAAAGCTTGACAGACGTGTCTTCGAACTAGCTATTCTCTGCTAAGATATCAGCATTTATAGTAAAGAAGGGTCTCAGACATCTCAGACAAAATGCTTTTGATTGATCAAGACCAGGTTTTGGCGTGATTCACCAAGCAGCAACTTTTATCCAATGAAATACTATAATTAATTCATAAAACCACTCAGCTTGAGAGGAATTTGTAATTAATAATTGTTTCCCACCAATTCATTATGTGTGAACATCATTCATGACGATTTTATGTGTTTATTCTATATCTGCATCTGTTTGTTCTATATTTGTATGTGTTTGTTCAGCAGACCATGACAGATATTAGTAACTATCCTAGGAAATGTCTGGAAGTACCTAAAATTGCATGTTTGTGTCTCATCAAGGTCAAGAGTATTTTGTAATAGTAAACATAACAGCATGATTAAGAAGTTCACTTTGCAATCTTCTACTACAGCCCTAGACCAAAATATGTGTTGTAAAGGAACTTGATAAGTGGAGACTGCAAGGAAACTTACTAAATATGCATGTGTTTGTGTGTGCATGTGTGTGGATCTTTTGTGTACTACTAAGTGTCATAGAAAATCTCTGGATCTCATCAATGGACTACACACACACCTTTTTTGTCTCTCTCTGATCTTTTTCATTTTCTCTGTTATTTTTCCTTTCAATCCTTTCTGTGAAAGTGCATAGGCTCAAAATATCAAAGGCTTTTCCATTCTTCCCAAGCATTAAACTAATACATCTGCTTGTTGTTCCTTCACCTGTCTTTGTCTTTTGTTTTCTGCAATTCTGAACTATATGTGTGTGTGTGTAAGCAGAGGCATGGCAATGTGTTTGGGAAACATGGTTTCCAGCCATATGATTTTAGGTTCAGTTCTACTATGTGCCATTATGGGCAAATGTCTGATATGGTAGCCTTTGGCTGCACAAAACCTCTTGATTTTATTTGGTTATATATGAGGTGGGGGGCTGAAAAGTTCCTGGCTTTAAGGCTATTGCAAATGACTTGGATGGAATCCCAACTTTCCAAGTTGTTTTACAAGGCTTAGAAAAACTAAAGGACCACTGCAATAAATGTGTGAATCTTAGAGTGGAATGTGTTGAATGAAATCATAATTGATTGAACGCCCAGTATTTTCTTTTACTCAAAGCCAAGAACTTTTCAGCCCTCTCCTTACACACACACACACACACACACATTCACTTATACACTTGAGTTGTAAATTACTGATTTTGGCATGTATCTGGTCAGAATCTCATAATTAGATTTGCACCAAATATTGCATTTGGTAATATTGCTGATCTCTTCAGACATGGTGGGGCTTCTGGTCATTATGTCTGAAGAGACGTTAATATGGTCAAATGCAAGAATCAACATGAAACTGATGGTAATATTCTGATTAATTATATGGCATAACCAGTAATACACCATTCGATGATATGAAAACATAACAAGTGTTTCTTATTTAGAGTGTCTTTCTTATAACTTATGGATAACTCATTGATAATATATGTGTATGTATTTATGTATGCAGATATGTATGTATGTATGTATACATGCATGTATGCACATATATATGTATGTATTATGTGTGTGTGTGTTTTGCACATGTGTTTGTGTATATCCTTGTGCTGACATCACATGACTGTTGTTAATGGGTATCCCCACCATACAAATGTTATTGCTCATTTCCAGACTTGCATGGAAAACATGCCTGACCATAGGAAATATTATTTTACTTGGAAAGAGGTATGGGTTGGTGACAGGAAGGGCACTCAGTTGCAGAAAACTCTGCCTCATTGAATTCCATCTGGCTTGTAGTTACATTGGGAAGTGGAAGCTAAAGCAATGACTAATATAAATCCATCTACCTATTTGTCTGTTTCACTGTCTGTCTGTCTGTCTATCTATCTATCTATCTATCTATCTATCTATCTATCTATCTATCTATCTATCTATCTATCTATCTATCTATCTATCTATCTATCTGTCTGTCTGTCTGTCTATCTGTCTGTCTGTTTGTCTATTTCTCTGTCAGTTTATCTGTCTCTGTCTGTATGTCTGTCTGTCTATTTCTCTATTTCTCTGTCAGTTTATCTGTCTCTGTATGTCTGTCTGTCTCCCCCACCTGTGTGTATGTGTGTGTGCATGTGTATATATATATATATATATGTATGTATGTATGTATGTATGTATGTATGTATGTATGTATGTATGTATGTATGTATGTATGTGTGTGTATGTGTATGTATGTATGTATGTATGTATGTATGTATGTATGTATGTATGTATGTATGTATGCATGTATGTATGTATATTCATATAAAAATGATGTGAAATATATGATAAGGATATTAAAATATTCTAGGAATGGTAGAATTTCATTTTCAGACCCAAAATAATTGTTTTGCAGGGTTGGGTAAATGTTGGTAGTTATGTAAAATTAACTTCATTAACATTGGAAGCCAAGTGAAAAGGAGTTGGGTGCTACAATGGCCACTTGAATGAGAGCAATTATCTATACAGAAAGAGATGGCAGGGTGAAGATGAAACTGGAATGATATCAGATATCAGAGCTAATAATTTCATTTAAAGTTACAAAATTCCATTGTCTTCTTGTCCCTTTGGTGTATGCATGTGAGTGCATGTATGTATGCAATATTAAATTCTTTTGTATCAAATTTCTACACAGCATAGGTGTAACCAAAGAACTTTATTAGATATGTTTCTTTGATTTGGAAAGAATAATTCAATTAAGAACTATTTATTTTTAACCTTAACATTGTTATTCCCAGAAACATTTTAATTTTTGAACAACGATATTGAATAGTGAAGGATCTTTAAATCAATATTGAAAGAAAATGGTTATGAACGTGCAACCTGACTTAAACCTTAAATAATTCTAGATCAGCTGTTTACTTTTTGATGACACTAAGTGTACTTTCAGTTAGGTTTCAATCAATGTCTATATTAAACTTGAAACAGCTCTTTAGATTGTTTGCATAAAAATATAAATTTCTATTAAGTTGTCTGACAAAATAATATGATTTCCATTTCTTAAGTAGAAAACAAATGACTTGAGGCTACAAACATCAAGGCTGTCTTAACAGTCTTACAAACCCCCAGGCAAAGTAATGTACTTGGGTTTATAGTATTTGTTAATTAAGAGCAAGCCACAGTGCATAGATTAGCACTGGACCCTTGGTGTCATAGCACAGCTCTTAGTGTGCTCATGCTTTAAAATGGCACTGACAGGTATCCTTTTGTTTTGCATATGATTGAATTTGATGGTGAGTGCTCCAGCTGTTTGAACTACTTGCTCATTGACTTATACTGTGACTCATTTTCCCACAAACACTTATCTATTTAGACAGAATCAACATGATGCATTGTGTGTGTTTGTGTAGCAAGGCTGGCTCTTTGAATTAAAAGTACAGTTCATCCATTAGGTTTACACACAGTTTCCACCTAACCAAGTTTACTTGCTAGGTTTTGGACATGATTAAAAACCTGTCAGATATATTGTACTTGTAACTTATTCGGAAAAGGACTGGTGGACGGGTGAATAAGTTCACTTCTAAATCATGAGGTCCTGATTTCTGTATTTACACATACATATAAGCACACATATACACAATTAGGATGGGCTTTAGATTGCAGGTATCCATTTATTTCACTTATGAGTGTGATTGCTGTTGTTGAGTTTGATTTGGATCAGCTATTTATCAGTAGACCTTGTGAATAAAGAATGTTTGCAATGCAATGACTCTCCTATCTTTATGGCAGAAGTAGTTGTAACATTCAATATTTGTAATCCTCATTTTAAAAACAATAAGGATTTTTTGGTTGAAGGAAAAACGGTTTTTACTTTACTTAGATCTATGATTCATAGAATTCCAATATAGTCACTCAATTATACTTATTGCATATCTAATTTTGAATTAACCTTTTTTTTTATTAAAAGTATACAGAATAGCTTGTGTTTTTCTATCAACACATGCAGTTTGATAACATTTCAGTTAATAGAAGTTAAACCTACCTTTGCGATACTTTCAGGGCAACAGTTGTACATTGCATTTCTATTTATATGTATTTTGTAATTTTGTTATTGTTGATGACCCATAGTCCATTACTTTGTAAATATATCATTGCATAAATCATCTTAATATACTCTTTACAGAGATCAGTTCTCAACGGAAATTATCACTCAGCAAACTCTAGCCACATGATGGGTTAAATTCAGTTTTGTAAGCTAACAAAACATTTGCTATTCTTATTGTTCATCTGTTGTTTATACAAGTTTTGTTTGGTGAGTTAAATTCACAGTTAGGTGGACTGAGTCATTAGACTATTTTCTCAGTTATAACTCCAATTCAGCACTGTTAGCATAATTTTATCCACTAAAATATCAGTAGGTTTACCAGTAGTCTGTTTTCTTAGTAAACTGTACAAGTAGGGAATGTATTACTAGCATTTTCTATATTTCCAAAGTTATGCACTCCTTGAAGAATGTTGCTGTAACAGAGAATTTCTCTAATGTGAAACACATTTTTCCATGTTATGCCAATAAATATACAAATCAAATCAATGGAAAAATAAAGTTTTGAGCTCTGGAACTCCACACTACAGCAATATTTTCATGTACACAATACTTCTGTAACAATGAGGAATGCTGTACTCAATTTTCTTCCATCAAGTAAAGTGAAAATTGTCATTAGGTTTACTTTGATTTCTGTGGTTGGTTCTTAATAGAAAGGATATCAAATTGTGAATGATCAGTTCGATTGTTCTGTCAGATATCTAAAATAATCATTAAAACATTCATCTTATATTAATATAAAAAAAGTAATGGATGAAAAATTTTAGGAACATAATATTACTGGATGACACTTAATAAGTGATATTTGCAATATTGTTGCTATGTTTCAGTAGTCATATGGGTAAGGTGAACCTTTTTAGATTTTTGCATGAACATAGTGAACAATCATAATTTTATTTTTAATAGCAGCATATTATTTGTACCTTCAATCACTCACATGTGAAGTTAGTAAGCTGCCTGCTTTCAGATAGGCAGATGAAGCAAGCAAAGATCATGCTTTCTATGGAGGCACAGTACAATATGCAATCCTAGATGTTGCAGTGCTTGTTACAAAAACTTTTACTTCACATAGTAATGATATTTAAAAGAAAATTAAGATTTGATTGAATATTCAAAATGCATTCCACTATGAGTTACATTTTTAGTAAATATAGAATTTTTCAGTTTTTATGAGTAATTTTTGTAATAGAGAATAGAATTCTTTGAATAACGAACATTTAAGAACTAAGTGAACTTATGATTTCCACAAAGGTGACAACATCTTCAGGGATAAATATCTAAAGCAAAATAGTCTATTATTGTTATTGTTAATAAACATATATATTACTTATGTTCATCATGTGAAATAATTTTGGCCAGATTTTAGATTAATATTTTTAATTTATTTTGTTCTTTTTGAGCTTCAGGACGTTGCATGTGATATTTAGAATTCAACCAGATTATTATTTTTTTTTTTATCTACTCTCGTAATCCTTAAACTAACAGTTAATAACAGTTCAGTTTCTCAAATATTCATCTTATCTATGCACCAGTCAGCCTTTGTATTGCTTAACATTGATAATCTACCATGAATAGATGCTTTCAACACAAACTGGCTGCAAGGAGAAATGGTAAATGATGAAGGATTCCGAGGACAGCATCACGGAAGTTTGACCTTTGGCAGATATTTACATAGAAGGTCAGTAGTGAGCATCAGGTTAAATATCTGAAAGCCATGTAACTCAGTTGTGTGTTTTATCATTTCCCCATCCACTTTGCAATCCAGATAGTGATCAGACACCAAATCAATAAGCAGTGAAATCTCTGTTGCAATGAAATGTTTCCATTGTGCTAAATTTACCAAACGAGCTACACAAACACATAACAGGTGAGGCTGACATGCTACTTCAGTTATCAGCAATAGCATACGGCAATGTACCATGGGAACTGCTAATTGAAGTCTGCTATGACTGCTCTACTTAACTTAGTAGCGGCTAATAATAGTGATAATAGTAACGATGTTGACCATTATAATGACACCAATCATGTTGATAGCAGGAAAGGTGGTCATGCATATTAGGTTGATCAAAATAGTAATTTGTCTTTCAAGATATTGTGATAGATGTTGGTTTGTAGAGGATTTAACTTTGCATACTTTACATCGCAAGTCAGAGTTAACCTCACGTCAATTAATTTACATCAACAATACTTTTATTGAAAAGCTGAATTACACAAGTTTCTTTTCTAGAAATATAGACGCAAATGAAAAACTGTTATTTATTCTAACAGTGAGAAGAATGGCTGAAGTTGTAGAGATTCAGTTAAGGCTTTCTTATGTTGTTGCTGTTTAATCTTCAGATCAGCTTTGACTGAATACATCTAACATCAAAGACATACCAATCATGACCATCCATCTCATTATTATATAGATTATCTCGAACTACATTATCAACTGTTTCAATCCCTTTTCATGTTAAGAAACAATGTAACGGCTCCTTTACTGGCATGGGATTTTTAATGTTGCTTTAATCAAACAGACCTGTGGTCAAAAGGCATTCCCGCTATGAATGACCATCCTGTCTCTTTTTGCGTTTCAAATATAGTGTATCTAAGGTCGTGTTATCCAATAGACTCTTTCTTTTAAAAGTGTGTGCTTTGAAGGAGATCTGACTGTTATTTCTAGGAAGCCGAATGACCACATAGGGGCTTCCTCATCAGCTCATTGTCATTAAGCAGCTTGGTGGTTTGCCCTTCTGAGTTCAGTTCATATGATTGTCATCAATGGGTGGCTTTTCAACACTCTGACATTAATAAAATATTTTGTGATGGATTCTATTGTCACCAAGCTTATCTCCCCAGAGAGAGTGAGAGGGAAAGAGAAAGAGAAGGAGAAAAAGTGAGGGAGAGAGATAGAGAAAGAAGGGAAGAGATTGCGAAGTGGGTAATCGGTGATGTGTAAGAAATTAAGAAATTATTATTGTCTATTGGGAAAGATGTAATGGATGGATGAATAGGGTGTTATATGCATTTGTACCTCGTTGCAAGATGCATTAGAGCTGTTGAGTTAAAGTGTTGGATTTCTGACTGCATGCTCGTTAGATCAAACATTTCTGCTAGCTCCATTATATATCTTACTATGAACGATACAATGGCTCTAGTGAGGCTGAAGCACATGATTTTGTAAGTGGTTTTTGGTTCAGAACCTTAGAGTTTAGTAATTATAATTGTGTCCTGGCCTCTTGGGAATCTATAAATATCTCTAGTTTCATGAAATGTGAGGTAAATATCATCATTGATATGGGAATATTGTATTTCATGTACCATTCCAGATGATTGTGCATTTCTCCTGAAGAGATGCTTGAACATGGTAACTTTCAATTTTCTCCATTTCAACATAAACAAATCTTGTATATCAATCATCATCTCTTTTAACATACACTTTTTCATACACGTGTGTACTGATTGATGTAGATTTTTTTACAGCTAGATACCACTCCTATCACCAGCCCTTACCTGTTCCCAAACACTGCAATATTTCCCCATGTCTAGACATGTTTGCACAGAAAATTGGAAATGAGTGACACCACTTTTATGACAGTGACACTCATTTACAACTCAAATGCAATATCAAGGCAAGAAGACAGAAACGCACACAAAAACACACTCAAATACACACATACAGACATACAGACATCCATGTACACACCTGCACACATACACACACACACACTCACACATACATATTATGTAAGCTTCTTTCGGTTTCTGTCTACCATATCTACTCACAAAGCTTTGGTTAACCCAGGGATATATTCAAAGATACATGTCCATACACAATGGAACTAAACCTATAAGTAGTTTACTCCTTAACCATTCAAGCATATGTGTGTGGTTAAGTTCAAATAGCCTTTGCTTTTCATACTTCTGAAATTGATAGAATAAAGTACAAGTTAAATACTGAGGTGTATTTGATCAACTATCCTCACCAGCCACAAAATTTTTGAGCTGGTGCCTATGTTAAAAATAATTATTTGTAGTTGACATCATAAGATCATAAGATGTAAACAGCTAAAAATTTTGAGAGAACATGAAATAATTCATTTTGGAATTGGATCTTATATAAAGTTATAAATAATAGTATTGGGTTGAAAAACACTTTTTCTATCTAAGAAGAGATTTTCAATCCAATATTTACATGCTATGAATCATAACTTTATCCCTTTAGCATTTAAACTAGCCATATACAGTCAAAATTTTCTATCTGTTTTATATTCACACCAGTCAGATCTAGCCTCTTATACCTAACCTTATAATGTCATCATAAAACTAAACAGCCACATCAAATCTCAGAGCTACCAGATATTGCATGATTAATTCAATACAATGTGAATAAATAAGCATTGTGTTTGACAGAGTAATTTGAATGCTGAAGAGTTATATGTACTTTGAGATCCAATTCCAAAAAAGAATTATAACTGTTGCTATTATTAAGGTGATGATTAAGAAGAATCATTTTAGTATTTGGTAAAATGTATTGTGATATTTGTCCCATCTCTTTACATACTAAATTCGAAATCCCACTACAGTCAAATCGGTTTTTCACCCTCTCAGGGTAGATGAAATAAAGTATCAGTCATGTACTGCATTTGATTTACTTAACTAAGCTCTCCACCCAAATTTATAACCTTTTAACAGGGTTAAAATGGTACAATGTGGCTAAGGCCCTGGGTAAATAAGAATCAAGATAAAGAATATCAAGAAAAATAAAGAGAAGTTAAAGTTGGTTGCCACATTTATTTCACTGCTAAAAGAAAATACAGCAACTGGTATACATGAATGATTCTTTTAACTGAAATACTAGGTTCCTCATGCTTCTTCAAGATGAAGATGTATGAAAGAAAAACACAAAACATGGCAACAAGAATCTCTTTTGACAGCTCTCTCCCTCACTGAGGCTGCAAAGTGGAATAAAACTGTTCTCATGCTGAAGATCCAAACTTACACATGATGACCTACCACACTAAGGAATTAGCAGGAAAAGCTTCCTCTATACAGCAGATGTTGGCACACTTAGCTAGTCTATCATGTTAAGAGGTGGACAGCCTGTGTAAAGCTAGATGGACTCAACCATCATGTGATGAGCCAAAATTTGGGTACCTAAAAGTAAAAAGGCAAAATGTGGGTACCTAAAGGTAAAGAGTGAACATGCTTGCTACAACCGTATATCTGTGTTGGATATTATTTAGAGGGATTGGCAGAATTGTTAGTGCATTGGACAAAAAAACCTTGTAATATTTATTGCAGCTAAGGCAGTAAGCTGGAAGAATTGTTAGCATGCTGGGCAAAATGTTTAGTGGCATTTTGTCTATCCTTATATGCTGAATTTAAATGTTTCCAGAGTTGACTTTGCCTTTCAGCTTATTGAAGTTGATAAAATAAGTACCAGTTGAACACTTGGGGTCAGTTTAATCAATTCAGCCCTTCCTCAAAACCAATATTCATGCTAGCTGCTTACATGCTGAGTTTGACTGGGTTCAACTTTGCTATTCATCTTACTGAGATCAATAAAGTAAAGTACTGGAGTTAACAGTTATAACTAAACCCTCCTTCAAACTTCAGATTCTTGTCTTTGATGCTCCTTTTGTTTCACCCATTCTGAGAAGTATGTCCAGTGTGAGATGTGATATTTTGTTGGGTGGTGTTTATGGCAAATAAATGCTGTGTAGTCAGTGTCAAGTGTTTTAGTGTAATATATTGATGGCTGAATATGTGTACTGTGTAAGCTGTTATATTATTAGATAGTAATTGTGGAGAATAATGTTGCAAAAGTTGTTAGTGTTATAGTGTTTGTTAGCTAGGTAGTGATCATGTGTATGTACTGTTATTTTATTAAGCAGCAACTGTACAGAATATGTGATGTGTTTAAAGTGTTTTTAGTGATTCCTTAAAGTGTTTGTAGTGATGCACTATTTTATTAGGTGGTTCTTGTTCTGGGAATCTGTTGAAGGCAGAGTGTACTGCCTGAGTTGTGTTATCAAACTGAATGGATGTGGACTATTGCATAGCACAGAAATTTTTGTACTGCATATAATGTGAACTCTGGTAAAATCTATGTGCTTTTGATAATTTTTCATAATACCTAGTGTTCTCAATATTATTTTCAAATTTTGGCCAACAATTTTGGGGAAGAAGTTAAGCCAATTACATTGACCCACTGGGTTCAACTGTTACTTATTTCATCTTTCACCAAAGGATGAAAGTTGACCTTGGCAGAATCTGAAGTCAGACTATAAAGACAGACGAAATAATGCTAAACATTTTGCCTGGTGTGCTAACAATTCTTATTTCTTTACTACCCACCAGGGGGACAAACAAGGACACACAAACGGATTAAGTCGATTACATTGACCCCAGTGTGTAACTGGTACTTATTTAATCGACCCCGAAAGGATGAAAGGCAATGTCGACCTCGGCAAAATTTGAACTCAGAACATAGTGGCAGACGAAATACCGCTAAGCATTTTGCCCGGCGTGCTAACATTTCTGCCAGCTCGCCGTCTTCCTAGTGCTCTTAATATTAATGGTGTTGTTTTAACTTTTATGATCTGCATCTTGCTTTATTTCAATTTCAAAATCCCTGTACTTTGACATTTTCTCCACCTCCTATCATGCAATATTTTGGTCAGATGATTTTGAGATGTCTATCAGAGTAGAGATATTCTCTTGGCAGACCTTGATAATTATATCTGGAAAGATTACATTGATCTCATCATCTGTCTTAATAGACATGTCCTAAATGGTTGTAACCAGGTTGTTGTCATATTTCCTGTTTAGTACATGTTTAAACCACTCTTATCTGTTTTCATGTCAAAATATTGGCATACTGCTCTGTGAACTTTGTTATTATTGTTGTTATTATTATTATTATTATTATTATTATTATTATTATTATTATTATTATTATATTATTATTATTTTTTTCTTAAGGTGGCAAGCTGGTAGAATTGCTATGCCACTCAAAATGCTTTGCAGCATTTCATCCAACTTTACAAATCCCGAGTTCAAATTTCACTGAGGTTGACTCTGCCTCTGCTCCTATTAAAGTCAGTGAAATAAGTACCAGTTAACCATGTGGGTTGATGAAATTGACATGCCCCACCAAAAAATATTGCTGGCCTTGTACCTATAATAGAAAGGATTATTATTATTATTATTATTATTTTTATTATTATTATTATTATTATTATATTATTATTATTATTATTATTATTATTATTATCATAATAATTATTATTATTATAATTATTGATTTGACTCAGGTTCAGTCTTATTCCTGATAGGATTTTTGTGGTCACTACCACAAAATCCTATTAGTAATAAGCAGGTCACTACCTGTAACCTTAGATATCCACAAGTTTTTAATAGTCTTTCAATTGCTTAGAACCTTCCTGATAATCTTTCCTTTCCCCAAGATGCAAACTTTCTGTAGAAGTTCTGCATAACATTCTATTCCAATCTCTTTCAACCATTTGTCTATATCAGTGGTTTTCAACCAGGGTTCTACGGAAACTTAGAGTTCCGCCAGTACAGTCTAGGGGTTCCGCAAGAAGTTACATAAATGTTAAAATCGACAGTAATTTTTAATTCTCCTGTGCATATATGGTGTGTACATGTTAGGCCTACGTGTACATCTATGAGTTGCACGCCAGTGTAGATTACTCTGATCCTTGGTGTGTATATGTACAACTACAAGTTACACGCCAGCGTAGATGACCCTGATCTTTGGTGTGTACATATACGTGCACATCTACGAGTTGCATGCTAGCTTAGATGATGGTTTAGCTTTCTTTTGTAAAATACGAGTGACTATATTTGGAAGAAACATTTTAACTGTGTAGGCTATTTAGGTGTTGTTGTTAATATGCCTTTTAAAAGATCTTTAGCTTTTTAAAAGGCGTTTTTGTAAAATGCTTTTCTTATATGACGTCTATTAATATTTGGTCAAATGTTTAGATTAAAAAATTCGAAAAAGAGTTGAATTACATATGTAGAAAAAAAATAAGAAATAGGGAAACTGATACTAAATTATAAGATATGTAAATATGCATAAATATTAATTCCTTACAAATTTCTAAATTAGAACAATGAACAAATAAACGACATTTTAAATTCAAATCCAAAAATCTAGATTTAATGAGAATAAATGTAATTTTTTCAAACTAAAGTTTTTTAATACATGCTTGAATAATAACTGTAGATGCAAGAATAAAATTGCATATGTACGTGACAATTTTTTTACAGTTTGTGTTTTTATTGTAAATAAACCTGAACATGAGTATTTTCATTTCATTAATTAAATGCTGTTTTTTGCATAACACGATTAAATTATTGCACAGGGGTTCCTCGAGCCAGTGGAATATTTCCTTGGGGTTCCGCTCCAGCAAAAAAGTTGAAAAGCACTGGTCTATATCTTTGCTTATGATTCCCAGTGTACCAATTAATACAGGCATAACCTTTACAGTTATTATTACTACTTCTACTACTACTATTATTATTATTATTATTATTATTATTATTATTATTATTATTATTACTACTACTACTATTATTGTTGTTGTTGTTGTTGATGGCAGAATTGTTAGCATGCTGGGCAAGATGCTTAGCAGCATTTCATCTATCTTTATATTCCCAGTTCAAATTCTACTAAGGTTGACATTGCCTTTCATCCCTTTCGGGGTCAATAAATTAAGTACCAGTGGAGTACTGGAGTCGATTTAGTCGATTCAACCCCTCCCTATATCATCATCATCAACCCCTGCTTATATACTCTTCTTCCTCCTCCTTCTCATCATAGTTATTATCATTATCATTATTATCATAACTATTATCATTATTATTATTATTAGTAGTAGTAGTAGTAGTCGTAGTAGTCGTAGTAGTAGTTGTGGTAGTAGTAGCAGTAGCAGCAGTAGCAGCTGTAGTAGTAGTAGTAGTAGTAGTAGTAGTAGTAGTAGTAGTAGTAGTAATAGAAAAGTATTTGCAGTATTTCTTCCGGCTCTTTAAATTCTGAGTTCACATCCTACTAGGGTCAACTTTGTTTTCAACCTTCCAGGATTGATATAATGGTGGATTTGTTGAATTCTTTGTGTGTCTGACAAAATTCCTTGCTGAATTCAATTCTGTCTTTCATCCTTTGTGGGTCAATAAAATTCAAGTACTAATCAAATACTGAAGTCAATATAATCGACTATATCTCTGCTTCAAATACTGGCTGTTTGCCTGTTTTGGAAATGACTTTTATTATAATATTTTCAACAACAACATGTGAGCTACTACAATCTCACCAGTTTCCAGAGTATTCTCGGGGTCCTTTACAGCATCATGTTTTGGGAAAGCAAACCAGTATCATCATTATCATTGTCGTCATCATTGAATGTCCGTTGTCCATGCTGGTATGCATTGGATAATTTTACCAGGACTGGCAAACTAGAAGGCTGCAACAGACTCCTGTCTGATTTGGCGTGGTTTCTCTAGCTTCCTAATGCTAACCACTCTGAGAATGTTATTGATGCTTTTATGTGCCGCTGGCAAGGGCACCATTTGCATCACACCAGTATCTGCCATGACTGCAATTTTACTTGGCTTGACAGCCTTCTCTTCAAGCACAACATAATGCCAAAGGTTTTGGTCATTGCTTCCATGAAGCTCGACACTTGAAAGGAGCTTAGCCACTTTGCCTCGGTGAGGCCCAATGCTTGAAAGTGCTTTTTACGTGCCACCGGCATGGGTGCCAGTTATTTGATAGCAGCATCAACCATGACTACGATTTCACTTGACTTGGCAGGTTTTCTCAAGTACAGCATATTGCCAAAGGTCTCAGTCACTAGTATTGCCCCTGCGAGGTCGAAAGTTTGAAGATCATGCTTCACCTCTCTGTCCCATGTCTTCCTGGGTCTACCTCTACCGCAGGTTCCCTTCACAATTAAAGATCAGCACTTCTTTACGCAGCTGTCATTGTCCATATGCATCCCATGACTATACCAGCACAGTCATCTCTCTTGCACACCACATCTGCTGCCTCTTATACCCAACTTTTCTCTCAAGAGGCTTACACTGTTGAACATGCACACTGACTTTGCACATCTAGCAAGCATACTAGCTTCATTTCTTTCAAGCCTACCCATGTCCTCAGCTGTCACAGCCCATGTTTCACTGTCATGTAGCATGGCTGTTCACACACAGGCATCATACAATCTGCCTTTCACTCTGAGAAGGAGGCTCTTTGTTGCCAGCAGAGGTAAGAGCTCTCTGAACTTTGCCCAGCCTAATCTTATTCTCACAGCTATGTTCTCAGAGCATCTACCTCCACTACTAACTTGGTCACCAAGGTAACAGAAGCTATCTACTACCTCTATCTCACCCACTGGCAGTTGATGGAGTCTATTTTCTGTACATTTTCAGTGTTTATTGTACTAGTGCATCTTCCACACACAAAAGCTATTTTCCCTGTTAACGTTCCTCTGATATTGCTGCACCTTTTATGTATCCAAAGCTTACACCAGGGGCATCTTATGAAGTTTCTACCTATGCCTTTTCTACAGATCAAGCAGGGCTATCTGCTTCAAGGGACTTGTGATTCGTCTGCCTTCCTACTTACTGAGACTTTGGTTTTTGCTAAGGCCCTTCAGTTCTAGACCATGCTTCTATACCTAGAACTTCTCTAGTTCTGGTAGTTATTCATCTATAAGAATAAGGTCATCAGTATACAGGAGCTCCCAGGGGAAGCCTGTCTTAAATACTTCAATCATTACCTGATGGACTATGAAGAACAAGACAGGGTTGAGGACAGATCCTTGGTGAACCCAACTTGTACCCTGAATTCTTCACTGTACTCATTGCCAACCCTCACCTTACTGGTAGTCTCCCAGTGCATGGCTTGTACAGCTCTCACCAACCACTCATCTATCCATAGTTTTCACATTGACCACCAGATAAGGGATCAGCGGATCCTGTCAAAGGCTTTCTCCAAGACAATAAAAGCCAAGCATAGAGGGTTATCTTTGGCTATGTATTTCTCCTTCAGCTGCCTTACCAGAAATATAGCCTCAGTGGTGCTTCTCCATGGCACAAAACCTAACTGCATCTCATCTAGACTAACTCTCTCCATAATTTTCATCACCCGATTCATACATACATACATACATACACACACACACACACACACACACAGACACACACACACAGACACACACACGGACACACACACAGACACACACACACACACACACATATATATATATATATATATATATATATATATATTACATCACTTTTGCTTTGCTTTACATTGTAGTTTATTTTAGTGGTTCATTGATGCAGTATTGTAAAATGCTTAAGAAGTTCTGAGTCTAACCTCACTGGGAAAATTTCATTTTTTATAGCCTCATTTCAATCCATACAATGTGAGTGAAATTGGACAAACAGAAACAGTTAAGAAAACCAATAGGTGGATTTTACTTGTAATACAAACAGTACAGACTTGTCACACACTTTATCAAGATCATCTTAAGACATAGGAATCCTGTGAAGTCACCCAGAAGCTTCACATGTCTAGAGGCTCAATTCAGGCCTATTGCTGTCAATAGATACAGGGTGCAGATGGTGTTTGTTCACAATTTTCAGCTGCTAATTTTATGCACATTCTTTTTTTGCTTCTTAAAAGCAATAACCATTTTAGCTTCATTTTTTCCTTTTTTTCTTAGAATAGTTACCATGGAAAATTTTGAACCTTTGCAATTTGTGGAAGAGGCATGGAGTAGTCCAGTTTGGAAAGACAAACAAGAACATTTCTGACTTGCTCAACATGAGCAGAAGGATGGTAGAAAAGGTCAGAAAGGAGCTGGAAGATTCAGTCAGGTATGAGGCAACAGCAAAGAGGAAAATCGATGATCGACGATCTGCCACCATCAGAATACAGAAATTCGTTTCTGAAATCTAGGAGATTATCAACAACGACCTCAGCAAGTTGATGCAGGTCATTGCATGGGAGAAAGGTGTGGATGAAAAGCTTATGAAGCTGGTGGTATCTGGGGACATACCCTATTTTTTCTTCAAGATGAGGAAGGAACAATTTATGATCAAGGCAATGCAAGAAAAGCACCTCAAGTACACCAAGAAGATGACCAACCAGCTGAAACAATTACTGGAGCCAGACATGCTGTGATTCTTCATTGAACAGAATTTCTGCCAAGACCAGAATATCAATTCTTAAAAAAACAGGTGGCTAGCTGTTTCACCCAAGGATGTGCCCAGAGTCAAGAAATTTCCAGTGGTGTTCATGGTCTTCAGTGTCGTCTGCAGTGAAGGTGACTTCATACCTCCTCACTTCTTCTCTGAGAACCTCATGCTGAACACTGACGGCTATATCCATGTTCCCAGTGAGGTGGTGAAGCTCTGCATCAGCTGGGTAGCTGCAGGGAGGCTGTACATGTGGCCGCAAGATTCTGTGCCCTGCCACACCAGCCAGAAGACATGGGCCTGGCTATCGAAGAATTTCTTCGATCACACAACACCTGATATTTAGCCCCCAACTTGCCAGAGTGCAACCTCACTCAACCTCTTTGTGTGGGATGTAGTGGAACAAGAGACCTACAAATTCAGCTGTAACATGAAGTATGAACTGAGGGCCAGGATTACAAGGGCCTTCAGAGCCCTAAAAGAGAATATAGTGATGAAGTCCTGTGGCCAGTTCCAAGGTCACCTGGAGTCGTTCATCAAGGAGAAGGGCAGGTTCACTGAGTGAGATCAACACATGTCATGGAAACAAACTAACTCAAGTTAGATGAGTGTATTTCAAAAAATTAAACACTGTTATATTTTTTCTTGAGATTGTCATTATGTGAACGAATACCATCCACACCCTGTAAATATTATAGGACTCAGTGCATTGATTTGCCTGATAAGCCTTCACTACAGTTCCACACTATGTCACACTGACTCTGCTTCATGTTAAAGTTAAATGTGTTTATGAAATTCAAGAACAGTTTATCCTGATGATCAAAGAACTGAATCAACATTATTGAATAGTAGAGATCCATCACCATTTTAATGCTTTATCTGTTGTCTGGTTGTATAAAGTAAGTGTGGTGTCTGTTGAGTTATTTTATTGGATAGAGAATATATTTTGTATGAAATATATGACTGGTGTTATGTATTTCAGTGTCAGATAGTGACTGCATATATTACAAAATGTGTGGTTTGTGTAGATTAAAGTAGCTGCAGTTTTGTAGAAAGTGGATTGTGTGAATTATTTGTGTTATAGTGTCAGTTCTAGGTTATGTAGGAGTGTGTAGAGTATTAGCTTCATTGTATATATTACGTTTTGCGTGGGCTGTGGTAAATTATTTGGTCATTGCATTGAATTAATGCTGTATGTTGAAAGCATGCTGTTGAGTTGTGCTATTGAAGTGAAAGTACCTTATGCAGGGTGTGGGCAGAACCTAGTTGTGTTATATTTCAGGTAGCATGTGGTAAATATTGCTAGTCCTGGAATGGTTTGTGTGTTTTGGTCTTATGTTTCCAAATCATATCTAGTGTTCAAATCATTAGTAATACTTTTTTGCTTTACTTTTGTATTCCACATTTTATTATTGATATTGTTATTATTAGGTCAGTGGTAAAATACTTAGCAGACTTCATTACAAATCTTTATGTTTTGACTCTAAATTGTGCCAGGTAGTTTTGCCTTTCATTCTTCCAAGGTTGATAAATAAAGTGCCAATAAAATACTGGAGTCAATGGCACTTGAAATCTTCCCTTCTGTTTGTACTGACTCTAAAGCCATTATTGCAGAAGTTAGAAGTTTCAATAGGCATTCTATGAGAACAAGGATATGCATATGCAGATGACATCACAGTGTTAGTGTTGAACACCAGGTATGTCAAGGTGATTGGCTCTACTCTAAGAGTATACAAGGAAGTAACAGGAGCAAAAATCAACCAGAAGTTATTGAGCCTGCTGCTTAGCATCTGGAGATATTACTCTATGCCAGCCAACAGTATTCTGGGATGCTGCTTGGACAGATTGGTTGAGTTTCCATTGGTTTGGTTTGGTCCAAGCCACCAAACAAATAAGAACTGGGGAAAATATGATGAGCTGGATGGTTAGCCTCACTCATAAATTGATTGAGAGGAACTCATTTCAGAAAGGATGGGTAAACGTGGTGAATGCCTACATCACTTAGGTCATCTACTATCACCTAACCACTGTGTCTTGCCCTGCACCGTGGTTGATAAGAATGAAGTGCCTGCTCGTCCACTTTCTATGAGAAGGATATATTAAACATGTCCCCTTCATTAAGTGGTGGGCATGCTATGGCGAATGGTTCCATATACTGAGGCTATGAAATCTCCAGAGTATCCTTGATGTTGAGCAGGTGTTTTCATCATTTGTTAGATATGCTATTCTGCAGCTTGTTATTTGGGCAGAACTGCAATTCTGGATCAATCATAGTCCAGGGTTGGGTGCCTGGCACTTAGAGTGCTGTCAATCTGTTCTATGGCTGGTAGTTTCTCTATGGCCTTAGTAGTGGGTACAAGCAACAATACCCTTGGAAAACTCAAGTATTTTCTAGAGGACTTTCAAGTTGGAGAACATGGATAATTTACAGAAATCCTTCACCTGGCAATGCTACCATGGGACATTACTGGTGTTGGATTATCTATACAAGTATGTAGTGCTATCTTCCATAATTGTCTGAGATGCATGCAGATTGTAAAACGTACTCTGCATGAGTTTATACAGTGTACAAGCATTGCTGACTTGATTTGTGGAGTTGTAGTAAATTGTTGCCATCCAGCAATCAGTTAACTCCACCATGAAGGTCACCTCACCAATTTCTTTTGGCCTGGAAGGGCAGGCAGTTTACTTCTGTCTGTTGATTATAGTGAAAGAGGCTGTGTGGTGGATCTGACTGAACTGAAGACAGACACTTTTCTTTTTGGCCAAGCCCTCATCACTTTTACAAGTTCCTGTTGGAAAATAAAGTGAAGCTGGAGAGAGAGGTGCTACCCCGCTTACCATTCCCCAATAAATTTGTTGAAATGTGGATGAATGTTATGAGAATAGCCTGAGTCAGTAAACATACTCTAAGTACGCACCTGTTGGCTAAAAAGTCGTTGATGTTGATGTTGATTGACACCTTTCTTTGCTCTATAAAATGAATACTCATTAGGTATTGGGTTGATTTGATCCACTCTATATTTTCTCAGAATATGTGGCCCTGTGTTTACATCACAAATCATTATTAGTGTTATGAGCAACTTCAAAAAGTCTATTATCTAACTGCATTACCAGAGGAGACATTACTGATTGAGGATAAACCCTACAAGTACAACAATGACATTCAAGTGGCTTTGATGAGGCAAAAAGAGAACCATTTGTCCAATGTTTGAACATTGTCAATATTTAGAATTACGTCAAACAATTATTATCACATGTAAGATGGGTCTGGTTATTAGCCATCCATATTTATTATGAATATTGTCAAGTCATCTTTCTTTGGTATGGAAGAACAGAGGGTCTTCTGTCAGGTGGATACAAGTGATAGTATGGGGCAAAAGGTTGAGAGGAGTGAAAACATGGCTGTCACTTTCTGATCGAGCCTTTACTAATATCTTCAAGTAACACTTTGCGAAAAAATTTAAGTGGGGAAAGGCAGTGCTATCTTCTTGCAAATTTCCTGAATGCTGACTGAAAATGAAGAGCATGGTTTGGGTGAATGGTCTTACTCTGATCATGTGACTGTAAGTTGGCTGCCTCTGCTGTGAAATAGCCCTTCTCTTGTCAATCAGGGCAATGCTGAAACTGCAAGAGTTTCTTCATTGGCCATAGGCAACTATTTTAATATAGAAAACATTTCCTTGTATATTTTACATTCTTTTTCCTAATCGTTAATTTGCTTCAGTTACAGGACCGCAGCCATGCTGGAGTAGTACTTTGAAGAGTTTTAACCAAAAGACTCAATTCCAGTACTTACGTTTCCACTCTTTTCTATTTTGTAAGTTCTGTATTCATTCTATCTTTTTGCTGACCAGTTAAGTTACAGGGATATAAACACACCAATACCAGTTGTCAAGCAGTTGTGCTGGGGACAAACACAGACACAAAGACAAACACATAGACACACACATATATGTGTATTCATTCATTTAATCCACACTTGGTCCTTACATGCCATAGAAAATCACCCAAAACTTAGATGAGCTGAACATCAGCACAAACCAGATCCCAGTCAGTTAAATATGATTTTTCTTCAATTACAAAACCTCTTTTGGTTACAACACATGCACAAAAGTCTATGCACTAAAACCTCTGTTTATATAAATGCCTTGACATAACATGTGACTTTTTTTTCATACTCTCCTTTTTACTTGCGCGATGTAAATCAAACTTACCTTCAGAACACATACTCCAATTCACTTTCAGTAAAACTATAGAATGAAAAGATTTGTTATATCAAAATGTATTTTTCATAATTTTATTTTTATATATAGAAATATATAGAAGATTATTAACCCTTTATGTTAAAAAATTAAACTTTAGTTGAGGAAATCGACTCCAGGACTTATTCTTATTCTATCAGTCCCTTTTGCTTAACCACTAAGTAAACACACCAATATTGGCTGTCAAGTGATGGTGGAGTGACAAATACAGACACCCAAACAAACACACACTCTCTCTCTCTCTCTCACACACACACACACACACATATGATGGACTCTCCATCGATTTCGATGTATGAGGCTCCATATTTGACATTTGAGTCTGCCAACAATTTGCAAAGAAGCCCACAAATACTGCAAGTATAAGGATTACAGATCAGTGCAGGTGATATATTTGCAGGAAGCCAATAGAATAACTACTAGGCTTACAAACAATAAGTCCTGGGGTTGATCGCTTCGACTAAAACTCTTCAAGGCAGTGCACTGGCATGGCCACAGTCAAATGACTGAAGCAAGTAAAGGAATAGAAAAATATATATACACATACATTTGGAGAGCTTCCACACAGTTTCCAACTATCAAATTCACTCACAATGCATTGGTAAGCTTGTACCTATTGCGAAAGACACTCACTCAAGGTATTTTACTTCATGCCTTATTCAGTTTTATAGTCCATCCTTGTATCCTTCCTTATCTGTCATCCCATTGTGTTATGAAAAGAAGTCATTATTATAATTTCCTTTTGTTTATGATTATTCAACCTACCTCTTCTAGATTGTACTTAAATGGTTTGTGAATATCATCCAAAGAAAATTCTATAAGAGCGTGCATTCGGGGATTGCATTCTGACAATCTATCTCTCATCTAACTTTAAGGTAATGAAGCAGAAGACAATTTTAGATAATTATCAATGTCTAAAAATGAAATTTCAATCATTTTTAACACCACCCATCTCTGATGTAACAACAAACCCCCAACCTCATCATCACTATCATCCTCACCATCGATGTCCCCTATTATCTTCGTATCCATTTCCACTATCACTACTGTCAACCCCACTCTCACCACTTCTGCCACATCCCCACCCTCACCTTCACTGCTGCAGCCACCACTGCCACCGCCACCACCACCACCACCACCACCACCACCATCACTGCTACAATTGCCATCACAACCACAACAACCATCACCCCTATAACTGCCACCACCACCACCACCACTGCAACACCACCATCACCACTACAACCACCACCATCAACACCATTACAACCACCACTACTACAGCCATTACAACTCCCACCACCACTACAACCACCTCAACCATTACAACCACTACAACACCAACATGGCTACCACCACAACCACGACCACCACCACTAATGATAATGACCATAATATATCAGTAGTACAACAGCTACAGGGGTACCACAACCACCATATCAATCAAAATATCATTGCCTCCACTATATTAATCAATAAGTGTGTGCATATATATATATATACATACAAATATATATATATATATATTTATATATATATATATATGTACGCACACATATAATATATATTGATAAAAATGGTAAGACAACAAAAGAATATATATAATAGAGACATATACATATGTATGCATGGATGGTATGTATGTATGAATGTATCTTTCTCTAGATATATATGTATATATATATATATATATATACATATATATATGTATGTATATATATATATATACATATATATATGTATATATGTACATACATATACACACACACATATATACATATATATATATGTATATATATATATATATATATATATATATATATATGCATATATGTATATATATTATTTATATATGTATATATATATATATATGTTATATATATGTATGTATATATATGTATGTATGTATGTGTGTATATAATATATATATATATATATATAATATATATATATGGGGGGGGGTGTTAGGGTTGTAGTTTGGTTATCATCCACATCCAAGCTATTCTACTTTCAACCAGAACCACCCAATATCAACAGCATTATCTGCATCAGGGATAACTTTAACTCTAGCACAACCACCATGTCAATCAACACTTTTGCAACCACCACAACTACCACATCCACCACAACCAGCACCAGTACCACTAAACTATATAAATGTTTCTGTCATCATCGCCACCACTACTACATCCATCAATATCACCACCACCACCACCACTACTGTGCCACTGCCACCACTACAGCTGCTGCTACTACTGCTGCTGTTGCTACTGCTGTTACTACTGTTACCACCACCACTACTACACCACCACCACCACCACTACTACCACCACAACGACTATCATCACCACCACTACCACCACCACCACCACCACCACCACCACCACCACCACAACCCCCCCACCACTAACACTACTACCACTACCATCACTACAACTACTATTACCACAATCACCACCACCACCACCACCACCACCACCACTACTACTACTACTACTACTAACATAACCTTCATCACAATTTACTGCATTAATCCCCTGAATCTATAAAATCCTCAACCAACCTGAGAGCCACTATAGGTTTCCTTAACTTGCAAGAAATAACTGCTAAATCTTCCTCACCTATTTCTACAGTGCCTTCAATAAAGACACTATATGTGGTATTGAAAGTTCCTGCAAATAGGAAGCAGATGAAATGGTCATGGTTGGAATGCTTTTGATCATCAAGGTTGAGCATGGGTTAAACAACAACAACAACAACAGCAGCAGCAGCAGCAGTGGCAAAATCCTATATGCCATTGCGAAAGTATCTCCCTCACCACATCACCAACCAACACCATCAGTTGCATCCTTATCTGGCCTTCTCATCATCATTAGTATCTTCATCCACACCCTCAATCCACCCATAAGTAGCACCACCCTGCCACCAATTTCTGCCGTAATCACCTTGCCACAAAACATCATCTCCTTCTCTGTTTCTCCCTCACTTTCTATTCCTCACTTTCACTTTTTTCTCTCTCCTGCTACAGCATAAACATCCACAACCTTATCATTTCCTGCAACCATAAGCTAAATTGACCAGAAATAGAGAGAGACAGTGAACAAGAAAGAGAGAAACCAAGAGAGGAGAGAGAGAGAGAGAGAGAGAGAGAGAAAGAAAGAGACAGAATAACTGGTAGTTAGGCATTAGTACAGTAGACTGAACACAGCCTATTCCCCTTTATTGACTTTGGACATGCGCCTACTATTCCTTCTCTTTTTTCTCTTTATCTCACCCTCTCACTGTTTACTCTATATATCTATCCTCTATCATCTTTCTTTCCTCCTGGCTCAGATCTCTCATGCTATCGCTTTCTTGCTTTCCTTCTTTCTTTCTACTCTTTTACACACAATTTTCTTCTCTCTGTCTTACACTTCATTACTTTCTCTATTCTCTTTACGTTTAAAATGAGTTTGTGTGGGTATATATGGGTATAAATAAATACATATATATGTGTGTGTATATATATATATACATATATACATACATATATATATATACATATATACATATATATACATATATATATATATATATATACATACACATATATATATATATATACATATATATATATATAATATATATATATACATACATATATATATATACATACATACATATATATAATACATACATATATATAATACATACATATATATATACATACATATATATATATTATACATATATATATATATATATACATATATATATATACATAATATTATATATATATATATATGTATGTAGATATATATGTGTGTGTGTGTGTATACACACACATATGCACACACATATACACATATATATGTATGTATATATGTATATGCATATATACATATGTCATGTATATATACATATTATGTATATATATATACATACACATATATTCATGTATGTATACATATAAATATGTATAAGTATATATATATGTGTGTTCTTTATAATTTATAGATATATTATTTATGTACAATACACACACACACACACACACACACACGTTTATAAATGTGTTTGTATGTATGTGTGTCTGTGAGAGAATACATGCACTGGCGTTAACATATTCATACAGATACATACTTGCAAACACATGCATTTATATCTTTAACCTTACCACAAATAAATACTCTCAAAGCTTCAATTTTCTCTGCAGCAAATAAAAGATGTTTTAACAATTATCTGCATATTGGAATTCAGGGCATTCTCTTCATATTATGGAAGCATTGTTGTTGTTGTTGTTGTTGTTATTGAGAATGTTGTTGTTATTGGTATTGGTGATAGTGATAGCATAGTCTTTCTTTTTTTGGTTGTTTTTTTTTATTTGTTTTTATAATAGTTCTATTTCGAGATAATATGTGCATACATTAAAAGATGTGTATATATATATATATATATATATATACACACACATCTTTTAATGTATGCACATATTATTTCAAAGTATATATATATATGTATGTGTATATATATGTAATTTATATATATATATGTATATATATATATGTATGTAGATATATATATGTATATATATATATGTATGTAGATATATATATATGTATGTAGATATATATATATGTATGTAGATATATATATATATATGTATATATTTGCATGTATGTATATATATATATATATATATATATATATATATACATATATATATATACATATATGTATACATACATACATGTATATATATATATGTGTTTATATATGTGTATATATATGTATGTATGCATGTGTAACATATATATATATACATACATATATATATGCATACACACACATACACACACATATATATGTGCTCTACGTGTGTGTGTGTGTGTGTATGTTTCTGTGTCTGTGTGTCTGATTGTGAATCTCCTCTTGTTGATTCATACATTAGTATTAAGATCTGTGTGTTTGTGAGCTTTCAGCATTTATTTTCTGTTGATATTACATCTATATATGTTTTTGTGTACGCATCTGTACAGATGTGAATGTGTCTGCATGTGTGGTTGAGAATATATATGTGCGTGCATGTATGTGTGTGTGTTTGTGAGAGAGAAAGAGAGATGGTTGTGTGAATATGTGCAAATATGAACAGGTGTATGTGTATGTACATGCATATGTATGTATGCTTGATTATGTGTTTGCCTATGTATATATATGTATGCGATTATGTATGTGTGTATGCACGCGCACGTGTGTGTGCATGTGTGTGTGCCTGTGTCTATGTATGCACAGTGTGTGTACTAAGTTAAATTCTCTGATGATGCCATGAGGTGGCTGGAGGTTATTAAAGAGGATGAGCAAGAGTGAAGGGAACATATCAAAGATTACATATAAACTCAGCTGAGTGGAAGAGAGGGAGAGACAAAGAAAAGTGTGAGTGAGAGAGAGGGAGAGAGAGAGAGAGAGAGAGAGAGAGAGAGAGAGAGAGAGAGAGAGAGAGAGAAAGGAGGGTTGGGAATAGGGTGGAAGGCAAAGGTGCAAGAGTGAGAAAGTGGAACTAAAGTATAGTGAAGCAGAACATAGGATAGACGGAAAAGCATGGTTGAAGACAAAAAATAGACAGGTAAGAGTAGGAGGAGATTAGCATAAACAGAGAATATGTGAGTTACAGGAAGAGGAAAGAGTATGATATATATATATATATATTATAATATATTATATAATATATATATTACACATGTGTTTGTTTGTATATGTATATGTATATATGTGTGTGTGTGTATATATATATATATATACATACACACACACACACATATAATATATATATATATATATATATATAGAGAGAGAGAGAGAGAGAGAGAGAGAGGAGAGAGAAGAGAGAGACACACAGGGACAGAGATAGAGAGTGATAGACAGATAGAGATACAGGCAGAGAGAGATGGGGAGATGGACAGAGTAATAGAAGGAAAGGTAGGAGGGGAAGTAAAAATGGGGAAGGTGTAAGGGATGTAGATTTGGGGGATGACAGAAAGGAGGAGAGTGGAAGAGATGGTGATATGGGAAGACAAGATAGGTGGTGTTGATATAGAAAGAAAGAGAGAGAGAGAGAGAGAGAGAGAGAGAGAGAAAGAAGGGTAAAATAAAGAAGGAAAGACTGAAGAAAATACTTGTGGAGGAAAAGACATGTGAAAGGAAGCTGCTGAGTTGGAAAACAAGAATATAGCAGGGAATGGAGTAAAGAGCAGCCTGCAAGTGTATCTTTGTGTAATTATTTGTGTGAGGTAGAAGAAAAGAGAGAGGGAGAGAGAGCGAGAGAAGGAGAGAGAGGGAGAGAGGGAGAGAGAGGAGTGAGAGAAAGTGAAAAGAAAAAGATGAGGAAATTAACAGTAAAGGGAAAAGAGATGGGAAATTGCTCAATACACACACACACACACACACATGTATGTATGTATGTATGTATGTATGTATGAATGTATGTATGTGTGTGTATATATATATATACACATATGTACATATATGTATGTACGTATATGCATCTCTCTATATCTATATGTCTGTGTATGTGTGTGGGTTTGTATATAGATATAGAAACACACATAGACACACATACACACACACATATACAACTACATAATATATACACACAAACAACATATACGTACATAGACATATATCTACACATATACACGCAAAGAATAATAAATTATTATCATTATTATTATTATTATTATTATTATTGTTATTATTATTATTATTATTATTATTATTATTATTATTACTATTACAATTATTATTATTATTATTTTTATTATTATTACTATTATTATTATTATCATTATTATTATTATTATTGTTATTATTATTATTATTATTTTATTTTTTTGTTTATCGTCACCATCAGCTTAATTTCAACAGTTTCCCAAGAGTTTTTCTGCTTCACTACCAAGTGTACCGTCATTTTACTGAGGTGCATATGACGTTGTCTTCAGAGAGTGTAGAACTGTGTTTGTATGCTACATCAGTTTTGCCTTTGTTGTGCGATTAATTTTGTTACTTCTGATGTTTTTCTGTTTTTTGCTCTCTACTCTGTTAAATTTGAATTCAGTGAGATGTAGTTGTTTTTTTTCTCTATTATTTGTTTTGTTTTGTTTTGTTTTGTTTTTCCATCAGGTGGCGATTTCTATGTGCTGTTCAATTAGAGTTGTGTAGTTTAGAATCGGGTGGTAATTAACCATAGTCATGACCAGTGCCAGTGACACATAAAGGGCACCTGTGCCAGTGGCATGTAAAAGGCACCAGTGCCAGTGATACATTAAAGGCATGTAAAAAGCACCCGGTATCTGTGTGTTTGTGAACTTTCAGCATTCATTTTTTGTTGATATTACATCTATATATGTTTTTGTGTACGCATCTGTACAGATGTGAGTGTGTCTGCATGTGTGGTTGAGAATATATATGTGCATGCATGTATGTGTGTGTGAGAGAGAGAGAGAGAGGAAGACATGTAAAAGGCACCCGGTATACTCTGTGGGGTGGTTGGTGTTAGGAAGGACATCCAGCCATAAAAACCAAGCCAAATCAGACAGGAGCCTGGTGCAGCTCTCTGCCTTACTAGTTCTAATCAATCCATCTAACCCATGCCAGCATTTAAAACAAATGCTAAATGATGATGATGATGGTAGTGGCAGTGGTGATGGTGGTGATGATAATGTTGTGGTGTGTTATTGAGAAGGAACTATGTAGTGTGTGAGTTATCATTTACTTTTTTCCAGTCATTAAATTGTGACCATGCTGGTGTACTGCCTTGGAGAATTTTTTAGTCGAATGAATCGACCCCCAGTCCTTATTTTTAAAGTCTGGTACTTATTCTATCAGTCACTTTTGCTAAACTGCTAAGTTACAGGGAAGTAAGCACACCAGCACTAGATGTCAAGTGGTTGTTGGGGACAATCACAGACACAACAACACACACACGCACACACACAAACATATGCATACATATATCTATTTACAAGCCTTTTTTAGTTTCCATCTACCAAATCTACTCACAAGGCTTTGGTCAGCCTGAGGTTATAGCAGAAGACACTTGCCAAAGGAGCTATGCAGTGGGACTGAACCCAGAAACATGTGGTGGAGAAGCAAGCTTCTTCCAACACAGCCATACCTACACCAAATTGTGTAAGTTTTTGTTGATGATGTGGTGGGATGCATTATGATATCAGGTTTCAACTGTGTATGAATAAGCATTGAATTATTGAGTGGTGATTGAGTAAAGAATAAGCTATGCAGCTCGAGTAAAGTATAAGCTATATTGCTTGAGTAAAGTATAAGCTATGCTGCTCATTTTATATAGTTGGGTGGATTTGGTGGAGTGCATGCATTGTGTGAGTTGTGCTATTCAGCTGAAAGTGCTTTGCATCAGACGTGGACTCCATAAAGCAGGTCTAGTAGTTTAGGCTGTATGTGGAGTTGTTATTGGTGTGTGACTTCTTTAGATAAGTTCCAGAAGTCTTTGGCCTGAGAGTGCAAGCAAAGGGCACTATCAGTTTGAGATAAACTCACAGAAGGGTCACCAGGTGAGAGTATCCAAAATGTGTGTAGAGTGAGAAAACCAAAGCTGCACAGTGATTGATGGAGCTATGCCGAAAACTGATGTCATGTGTATGACAGATCTGGTTGTTGGCTGAGTTCATTGTGAAACCAAACTTACCCAATACCTTCAATAAGACTGGACATGCAGTTTTTACTTGTTTGATGGCTATAACAAAAGAGGTCATGTGATGGATGATGCTGATATGATTGAGGGTAGATATCTTCTTTGACCAAGTTTTCATCAACTTTTTCAAGTTCCAGTTGATAAGGAAAATAAGCATAGAGAGAGAAGAGCTCTCCTCCAGGGAATTGGTCAAAAGTTAGGTAACTGTAGCAAAAATGGTTGAGGTAAATTTAACTAGTTTTAACATATTTTTATGCACCAGATCTTGTAAAACTGATGTATAAAAATATTTCAAATTTGTTTGTGAGTTTCCTCATTTCAGAAGAAAAAGGCTTTTTTACTATAGTGGGACTGAAACTGGAACCATGTGGTTGGGAAGCAAACATTTTACCACACAGCCAAACCTTTTATATATCATTGGCACTGTCCACAACTATGATTTCACTTGGTTTGACAAGTCTTCTCAAGTACAGTAAATAGCCAAAGGTCCTTTATCATCACCTCTGTGACACCCAGCATCTGACAATCATGCTTCACCTCCTTATCTTCCTGAGTCTACCTCATTCTTTGGTTCCCTCTCCAGTTAAAGATTGGTTCTTCTTTACACAGCTGGCCTCATTCATATACATCACATGTCCATACCAGAACAGTGTTCTCGCTTGCACACTACATCTGATGCCTCTTATGCCCAAATTTTCTCTCGAGATGCTTACACTCTGTCGTACATACACACTGACATTGCACAACCTGCAAAGCTTACAAGCATCCTTTCTTTTAAGCCTTTGCATGCCCTCTGCAGTCACAAGCCATGTTTCACTGCTGTGTAGCATAACTGTTCGCACACAGGCATTATACAATCTACCCCTTGGTTAGCAACAAGGTTAGAAACCCTCTAAACTTTGCCCAGCCTATTCTTATTCTAGCAGCTATGCTCTTGGAGCATCCGCCTCCAATGCTGCCCTGGTCACCCAGATAACAAAAGGTGTCAACTACTTCTAGGTATCCCTCCCAGTATTTGTTGAAGTCTGTTTTCTGTGCATTTCTAGCCTTTATTTTACCTATACATCAGCTACACACAAAGGGTACTTTCTCTGTTAACCTTCCTCTTACGTTGCAGCATCGTTTTTGTGTCCATAGCTTGCACTAGATACACCTTATGAAATTTCTACCTGCACCTTTTTACATACCAAGCAGGGCCATCTCCCTGATGGGATTTGTGATTTGTCTATTTTCTTACTTACTAAGACTTTGGTCTTTGCTAAATTAACTCTAAGGCCCCTTGATTCTTGACCTTGCTTCCACACCAAAAGTTTCTTCTCTAGTTTTAGTAGTGATTCGTGTATATATATAGACATGCAAGCATACACACATGTATATATATATATATACATATATATATATATATATATACACATACATGCATACACACATCTACATATATATATATATATATATATAAACGCATACATGCACACACACTCACTCGAATGCACACACACACACACACACAAATATAAATATATGTATGTATATATGTGGATATATTTAAATGGTTACATATGTTTTATACATATATCTAAACATATAGTACTTACATCATTTTGTTCTTTGTTGTATATTGCACTTTAACAGATACATAACCAATATTGGTTTAACCACCATTTACATGTATGCATATATATATATATATATATATATATATATATATATTTCTCTCTCTGACTCACACATGCACACACACACACACACATATATACATATACATATACATATAACTATTAAGTCTATATGCAGATATATTTGTACATGTTTACTCTTTTGTTAAAATGTGATAATACATTATTAAAGGAACGTGCCAAGGCAAAAACAAGTTACTCCTATGAGAGAAAATAAAAATGGGTCCACATTTTTATTCTCTCTACTATTAATACTTTTCTGTAATATCACGTTTCACTTTGTAAAAGTAAACATATATTCACCGTCATTTTCATAAGTCAGCTAGCGATAAATTTTATCTAGTATATATTTAATACTGCTCTAAAAAAATTGTGTATATTTTCTTTGTTGAATGAGTGTATAGGCCCCAAAACCTAAGCTTTGCAATTTTAATCCCATTGAGGTTCATTCACAGTTGTGATAGTTTAAGGCTACAACATTACATTTCTTGTAATGTTGTACAACTATCTAAATATATATCAAAAGTTGATAGTGTACTGCAAACATTTTACCATCTGGGTTCTATGACATTATTTTGCTAGCAAAACTATTTATATATTGCCTTTTAAAAATCAATATACTCTCTCTGTTTGAAATCATGTAAACTTGTGATGTGTACAAAACATATTGAAACAGATATACCAGACTGGTGGTGATATAAAAATTTGACATATGATGATGATGATGATGATGATGATGATGATGATGATTTCTGAGTAAAATACCAATGCAAATTTGGGCTACTTAAATAACTTCAGAGGTAAAATCTCTTTTTACTAGACTTCCTCAATTCAAGCAGACTATATATATATATATCGGCCATTTGATAAGTGAAGAGTGGGGAGCTCTTTCTTACTACCACAACAATTATCTGCAAAATGTTCTGACGAATTATCTCTGCCATCTGCTATAAAACAAATCAATAATGCTTGAGGTGGTTGCAATAGGATGCAAGATTAGTAACATTGGAGAATGATGAAACAATTGTAAATGATGTATTAAAATTATTTATTTACTCCATTCATCAATATTTCTTGTTTTATATATATTATATAGGTAACACATATGTATGAATGTACATACGTATGTATAAGCAATAGGTGAATAATATTCTGAAGGTCAACATTTTGTTCTTGTTTTTTTTACAACTAATTCTATGCCTTCTAGCTATTAAATACAACTAAATTCTTTGACAAGGACAATACATTTGAGATATCAAAGCAGATAATTCGTTGGGTAAAACAAACTAACAATGAGCTGCAAAATTGCCTTATCTCTTAATTATTTGTGCATAAGTTAATATTAAATATAGAATGTCGATGTTAGGAATTTAATTCTTTAAATCTTGTCAAATTTGGTTCAATAGAAAGAAATTAAGATGGCAAAAGTGGTTAAATAGGGAGTGAAGTAATTCTTGATGTTGTCTATAAATCATATCTCTTTAAAAGAGATATTTTAAAATCTTTAAAAACAATTTCGTATAGTTGAACAATTTCCTATAATTGAACTTCTTAAAAGGTCTCAGTGAAGGATTCTAATACTGGAAACCATTTCAAAATTAGTAGAGTAGGAAAAAGTACTTGTGAAGCAAAGTCTTGTCACATTTTAGGTTTATCAATGCAGCAATAATATGCATGTGTATGTATGTATTTATGTATATATATATGTGTGTGTATGTAAGCATGTATATATATATATATATATATATATATATATTAATATATATCATCATGATCACCATCATCATCATCATCGTCATCACTTTTCAATGCTTACAGGGACAAGAAAGAAGATATATATACAAATATACATATTTATATGTATATGTATGTATGTATGGATAGATGAAGGGAGGGAGGGATGGGTGGATTTAAGTATCTATCTATCTATGTGTGTGTGTGTATGTACATATACATATGTATATATATACATATCTAAATGTACATGCATATATACATATATATATGTACATACATATATATATAAATAAATGTATGTACACAGTAGAATCCATGCAAATTAGTGATAGTGTGTATTACCAATTAGTATGTATAAACAATTGAAAAATGGAAGAAACTGGGGTGAACACATTGAATATGCACCTCACCTCTTTTTGTTTATTCTTCAAATGAAAAACGTTACAAAATTTTCAAAATATTTTTTCCAAAATTTATTTGGATTTTATATTTTCCACAATAGAGATTACGAATTTGCAGCAAAAACAGCTGCTCAAAACTTTGAATAACACCTCAACTCCAAACACAAATGTTTAAATTCTCAATTTTTAAAAAATTCTAAGGAGAACTCTGTACAGAAACTATGGAGTTATGATTTTGAAAACAATTTCATTCAAAATCCTCCACCTCCTTCCAGCTCTTGAAATACCAACCTCATCCCCATACCAGAATTCCAGATGTTTTTAAACTCAACCATTCATTTTTGCATGTATGGATGCTTGCTGAACTTGCAGATGAAATAAGTATGAGGCAAACCTCGGTCTGGTTGCTTAACATGCTTGGAATAACAGCCAAATCTCTAAGAAGCAGTTTCTTTTTTTTTTATATCAACCCCATTCTCCAGCTGCTGGAATGACAATGCAATCATACCTCTTGAATTAGCAGACAAAATGGCGGCAGCTTTAATGTTGTTGCTTGAATGCTAGAAATACCAGCCAAAACTGTGAAATATAACTCTGTTCTAAAATTTCACTTTTTCAACTTGCCTAATGTCCTGGCTTTCAGGATAACAACAGATGCCCAACAAAAATAAAAACTGCATCTGTTCAGTTGTTTCCCACTCCATGCTAAACCACCTAAGCTGAAATGATTGCATAAATTTCCTTACTTACTATTTATTAATGAAAAGACAATATAGAATTTGCATCCTTTTAATTCTGCTTTCTTCACCATAGAGTTAATTTTGGGCTAGTTTTAGACATTTCAAATCATCTCTAAACACAATACACTGTTTACACCTTCAGAACAAAACAATCATTTCATGTGAATTTGTAAAATTAAAAATTCATTATATTCTCAATAGATGTTGTCTTCATAGATTTTTGTACACTTGCTATTGGTTTCTGCTCATGGCTATGTAGGTTCCCTACAACTTGATACATTTCTTAATCTTCAATTATAATTATATTCACATCCAGGATACATTATAGCAGCGATTTTTATGTAGATGCAAAAGGAGCCTCCAGAAAGGGAGATTGTAAGGACTGAAAAGGATACAGAAAAATTAGGAAGTTTAAAAAAGACGAAATGCATCATTTGGAAACATTATCTTTGCAAATGAGGAGATTTGTGTGGTCAAGCTATTTCTTCAGAATGTGAGCAAGATCAGACCAAGTTTGCTTCAAACTGGTCTTTTCATATTTGCTGCACTGTTTTCTTATTGATGCTATTTAATTAATCTGTTCATGCTAATTTTTTCCTCATTTGTGCTAAGGTTCTCAGTGGCATTTTTATATAATTTACTTCTTGTAACTATATAAAATTAATTTTTTTTACTACAGTTTAAACTTATTGCAAAAGGATTCAGTATGGTACCTTTTGTACATTTTGAATTTTGATCTAATATCAAATATCTTTTGGCTGTAAAAATGTAAAAATGTGTAGCCTGTAAAACAAAAGATACCAACAAGGAGATACCAGTGCAGAAGTGAAAATATACTTCTCCGTGTTCAATTAATTAAGAATATTATCACTCCTACTCCTGCACTTTCCCAGCTAGCAAGCTTAAAAGTTTGCAGAGAGTGTGGCTGTATATATATATATATATATATATTATATATATATATATATATATATATATATATATGTAGATGTATGTGTATGTGTGTGTGTATCTTTTATCTCTTATCTTACACTTGATCCTGTCACTGGACTGCTGCTGTGCTGGGGAACTGCATTAAGGGGTTTACTCAAACCAATCAACCCCAGTACTTTTAAAGTCTACTACATATTCTATTGTTCTTCTTTGTCAAACTGCCAAGTAGTGGATGTAAGTAAACCAAAACTTAGTGTCAAGTGGTGGGGGAAAAACACAAACACAAAAGCATACAGACAAACCTTTATATATACACTAGCAGCATAGCCCGGCGTTGCCCGGGTATGTAAGAGCCCCTAGTAGGCAACGACTAATCCCAATGTAGTCCTTTCCCTCCAGGGAACGAAGGTGCATGTGGACGTTGCAATGTCTTGTCTTCACTGGAATACTTCTGTATATACGATGTTCCTAGCTGTCCGTTTGGGCGAAAACATGAAAACATCATTGCGCCTCCCAACGCGTGAACAGCCCACGTAGAGTTGACCGTGGGCGAAGCACTGTTCGCCCAAATGTAATCCAGCGACTTGTAGCGTTTGGCCTTGGGATTTATTGATGGACATTGCGAAGCAGAGTTTAACAGGAAACTGAGAACGCCTGAAGTGGATTGGTAGGTCAGCGCCCGACGGTTGAAGGTGCATCCGTGGAATGAAGACGTCCTCTCCCTTCCCACAACCGGTAAGTATTGTGGCCGTTATTAAATGTGGTGCCAAATGTTTCACAACCAAACGTGTGCCGTTGCACTGTTTAGGTGGAACCAAATTCCTGATGCGCATAATGGGCGCACCGGCTTTTAACTTCAGGATGTGTGGTGGCAGGCCTGGCGGTTCAAGTGAATTCAGGAATTCAACAGGATAATCGGCAAGCTGGGCGGGGTCTGCTGTCCTATCTATAGATTTGTAGACGTGGACATCACCAGGAATAGCTTCAAGTAGCTGGATATTGATGGAGTTGACGGTTGTATTTTTGGGTGCGAGAATAGCTCTGCCTGCCAGCCATTTTAGGTCGCGTAAATTGTTTTGTAGGTCGTCGAAGACAGCGTCCCGGAGGCTAGCAGGGGTGTCGACAATGGTGCAAAGTGAGTCCAATTGAACGTAGCCATCCGCATCAGACAGCATCCTATTTTCACCGAGCGATAAGAGGTCCCTGGAGAATGCAGCGGATCCGCTGTCACCAATTAACTGCGCGCGCATGTTAGTTTGGAGGTGCAAGGGCCGCACATGTGCCCAAAGAGCTGACGACTTAAGGCACGCGCGCACGGCATCGGCACGGGTTCCTTTTGGAATAACAGGTAGAGTCTGCCTGAAGTCTCCTGAAAGAAGTAAAGTTAATCCTCCCATGGGGGCCGTAGAGTCTCTGATGTCTTGCAGTGACCTGTCCAGTGCCTCAAGGGCGCCTTTGTGTGCCATAGTGCACTCGTCCCATACGATGAGTTTGCATCTGCGAAGAATGTCGGCCTGTTCTGAGTTCTTGGCGATGTTGCAGATAGGTGACTCGGACTTTGCCAGATCGAGCGGGAGTCTGAAGGCAGAGTGGGCGGTTCTGCCACCCGGAAGCAACGTGGCCGCGATACCAGAGGAAACTACAGCCAGGGCAATGTCCGTGTTGCGTCTGACCTCTGCCAGAATTAGTTTAGTGACGAAGGTTTTGCCTGTGCCGCCGGGTGCATCAAGGAAGAAAATCCCCCCACGTTGCTGTCTGACAGAGTCTACGATGGTGTTGTAGGCTATGCGCTGGTCTGGAAGCAGCCGTGGTTCATTATCTTGGACGTACTGGTGCAGTTCCTCAATGCAGTAGGAAGTTTCGCGTAACAATTCAGCAGACATAACATTGGCGTGTTCACGTGTGGGTGGTGGAAGGCCGTACTCTGTTAAAGCAGACCCACCCATATCGATGACAGCGTCTTCGAGTTGAATGAGCGCAAAATTGTAAATGAAGTTGGTGAACGTGATCTCGGCGGAAGGGCAGTGTTGCTGAGCCGTACGTAAGAAGTCGTGCGACATGTCATCCCTGTATTTCATCCAGAGACTTAGTGGATGACTAAGCTGACATTTTTGAAGAAGGATTGCGAAAAGATGTCGCAGGGCCGAATGCGTTTGCAGTAAAGCACCCTCTGCCATCGTGGCGTCCCACTGGGAGTCATCCTCTAGAAGGCCAAGTCTCATACATGCTTCCCTGAAGGTGTCGCACAGAACCCCATTGACGGTACGTATATTGGCGAAACCTGTTGGACCAGTGACCTCATGTAGAAGGAGACGGAGGTAGAAGCATTCTTGCTGGTTTGGCGGGATGTTGTAAACTCGACCCAGGCAGGAGTCAAACTTGACGCCTGGGAAGCTTTCGACGTTTTTGCCGGATTTCCGTCGAACCCAGGTGTTTTTAGACCACACGAAGTACGATGGGACCTGTGGGTACAAAAGCGTTCGAGCGAAGTCATCACGTTGGCATAATTTGAAGAAACCAGTCAACGTTGTGTCTTTAGGGCTGGTGGCTATCTGCACAGCACTTTGCTCTGTGAAGTAAATCCGCTGTCCATTTTTCAAGTGTACAGCAAGCTGCACCACAGCCGGGTGTCTCTGATGGAGCAGGAAGCCGTAAATGCGCCAAAACGCTTCGTTGCTGCTGAGGTACCGGCCAGCCAAGTAGTTGGACACTTCGTCGCGACTGGTGGTCCTCTGGATGCTGAACATGGCAGCATCGCTGCCTTTGTTGATATATTTGCAGACATATTGTATTGACCTGATGGAGCTGCAGAACTCAACGTTGACGTGGGCTTTGAATATCTTCGACAGGAGAGGACAGTAGGGGACAATGTAGCTGTTGTCCACTTGATGTCGCCCAACCGTAATCGTGCGGCCTCCATTGGCTGGACTCCTTCGTTTGTACAGCGGATACCCATCGCCGCCTGTTTGAGTCTCCAAAGTGAACCGTTTAGGGAATCCCTTTGAGCAGGCTAATCCGTTTTTGTAGCATGGTGTGTTGGCGTAATTTGGTCCACAGGGCCCGTGTACCATGGTAGTGCGGACAATTTCGTAGAGTCCGGGGTCCTCATCGGGGTCAGGAATCTCGGCGGAAATGAATTTGTCAATGTCATTAGTCTCGATTTTATGAGTGAGCCAAAATTAAGATGTGAGCATGTGGCAAGCCCCTCTTTTGCCACTCGACCGAAAACATGTGGCACCTGACATGCCCGAAAATCTGACCCTTAACTATCAAATCCTTCATTTTGCCCAAATTCAGACGGAAAACCCTAGCAACGATGTCGTGTCGATGGGTGTGAGATTGACCCGGGAGGATTTCGCGAGTGATTTCGTCGCAGCTGGGATTGCACGTGTAGGTGATAAAGAGGTCCGGCCGGCCGTAAATGCGCACGTAGGTCAAGGCGTCTTGGGTCCTTTCACGCATATATCGCGGTCCTCCCGTGAAGGTGGAGGGTAGAATGCATGGCTTGCCGATGTTGCGAGGGTCATTTTCTTGTTGCAAACCGTCACGGAGATGAATGTAGGAGTCGGAGCGAAGTTTGGTCTGATTAAGTTTAATGTATAGCAGCCTTTCCGATTCCATTTTTGCGGCCATGTCGACGGCGAACTGGTTGAATAGCTGACGACAACGGGGCAATAAGTTGAACTCACCCTCCCTGACCATGAACCGGTATGAGTAGAACGCCCTGCAGGAAACCGTCTTTGATGCCGCAGTAGTTTGATTGGAGGGCTGCCGTAAAGGAATTCCGAAGTGGTAGCCATCTTCCCCATAAGGGAAAAGCAATGGATACTGAAGCGCGTCATAAGATCTGTGAGTCTCGCTGATCCTGTGTAGGTTGTTACCACGGGAGGAGATGATTATGTCACGGCTGTTGTGTTGCTCTCCGTGTATAACTACGGCAATTTCGTTGCACGCAGGTGCGTTGAAACGGCGTTCGTGCTCCCCGTGGGGTCGTTTATCAGCATCAATGACAACGGTGAAGTTTGGAGAAGGAGCACTGTCCAAGGCATATCTGAAGCTGCAGACGTAGCTGTTGATATCATGAAGCATGGTTTGGAGACGGAGAAGAATGTCTTTGCGGGGAACATAGCTTGTACCCGGTATTATTCCAAGGCGTGCATCAACCTGGTGGTTGTAGTCGGCAATGAAGTATATTTGGAGGAAAGAAGACTGCTGAATCTCGTCTGGCAGAAGTGACCCAATAAGATGGTAGACCTGACCCTGCACTTTGAAAGTAGGCATCCAGCCTTCTCTGGGAGGAATTTTGGCCCCGAAAGAGGTCATTTGGAATGAGCAGTTGTACTTTCGAATTATTTCAAGGAATTGTGACGAATCGGGGGTTAAACCCGCCGCGAGATCCTTCAGTGGTTGAGGTGGTTCCCGTAGGGGTGGCAGGTCCACTTTGCCACCAGAGCAGCACAAACCAGGTGGCTCTCCGGGCCATTTCTTGGCTTTGCAAAACTGGCATACATTGTCATTGACCCTATCTTGATGTCGTCACGCAAGGAGAAGTTAATTGTGGCGTCGTAGTTGAATGCTAGTGACAACCAGAAAGCGGGGGCAGGGGTACGTACACCACGAATGATATCCCGACGTTTGTTGATACTCTCAAGTCGAGTGCACCGTGCCTCAGCAGATTCAGATGCACGTGCGACAGCGGTAGCAGTGGCATCCCTTGAAAGCCTTTCAGCTCTCGCCTCAGCACCCTCTGAAGCCCTAGCAGAAGCAGTGTTAATGGCATGTCTGGATGTCCGAATAGTCCGTTGGTGTGGAGTTTCGGCAGATCGAGCCCTGGCTGTGTTTGCGGCGTTAGCAGCTTGGCGAGCTCTCCTCTGTTGAGGTGTTTCGGCAGCTTTGGCCATGGCTTTGTTTGCGGCGTCAGCATCTTGGCGAGTTCTCCTCTGCTGTGAGGTTTCGACAGATCGTGTCCTGGCAGTGCTAGTGGCGTTAGCCGCATTCCGAATGGCCCTTTGTTCGGGGTTCTCGCGAGCTCTGCGGATGGAAGCACAGTAAGAAGCCCGCATGTTTTGGCTGGACTGTTGCTCTTTCGTCAACCTCAAGCGGAGGGAAGATCTGTACGCTGCGACCCTTGCAAGTCGGGTAGAACGGTCGCTAGTAGTTTCAGATGCCTGAGCAGCGGCATAACGGGAAGCTGTTTGCGAGAGGCGCAAGGCGGTTTCCTCGTGGGTCTCGCGTGCCCTTCTAGCCCTAGCAGCCGATGCCTTGGCCGTCCGAGGGCTGAGGAGGGTCCTTCTCTTCTTGGGTGGCATTTTGGTGGATAGCAATGTGTTTGGCAAAGGTGTAATAAAAAGGAACACGTGGGGTAAGTATTTTGGTGGATAGCAATGTGTTTGGTAAAGGTGTAATAAAAAGGAGCTCGTGGGGTAAGTATCCGAAAATGTATAAAAATGTACAAAAACGGCCAAAAAGCTGGCAGCAATGTGAGTGACAACAACGAAAAAGTCAAAAGTGATCAAACTGAACAAACGAAAGGAAAAGTTTTTTGATGCACACGACAAAAGTGGTTTATAATAAACCAAGAGTTTGCAAGTAGCGTCCGAGGACCGTTAGGGTACGTCAAAAATTGAAGGTAAAACGTTTGGGGTGGTAGTTATAAAGAAAGTTTAAACCCAAAAAGTATTCGAATAACTTGCGGCTGCAGCAGCTATTAGCAGAAGTGGCGGTGTTGGGGGTAAGTCTCGAATGTAATTTCTTCCTGGTAGGAATTGGTTGGATCGAATTATCGATAGCTAAAAAGGTCAAGTTGCGTCCCCTAGACAGTCTGGTTTGTGTTTAATACACAAATTTGTTTGCTATGTGTGCCACATATGATTAAATTAACCGATTTTTTCCAATAATGTATCCTATTGGAATAAAAAGGGCTATATAGCTCCTTGGAGCAGACATGATGCTCGTTGTGAAAAAAAAAAATGATTCCTGCCAATTTGTGAAAGATATTGTCGAAAATACGTCATCTTGAATTTGAACGCGATTTCCCAAAATGGCATGATTTTATCGATTGTTTCTGATGGTAAGGTATTGCATGGAAAACTAACGTCAGAATTGAGTTTCTTAGGGTAACATTAAGCTTCACCATGAGTTTGGTGAAAATCGATTGCAAGTTATGAAAACTACCATAGATAATGCGTTGCATAAAAAAAGCTTAGATTCTCGAGTTGCGTCCCCTAGACAGTCTGTGGTTCATGTTTATGATTCTCGACCCCATGTCGAATTTATCAATTTTTTTCAGAACTGGGGGAACTTTTCAAAATGTTCGCTTCGTTAGTTTTGAATTATGACATTGGGCTATGTGTGTGTCAAGTTTCATCAGAATCGGTTGAAAGCCGTGGTCAGGGTGAGGGTACGAGAAAACAGACACACAGAAGCACGCACAGACAAACTGCCGTTTATATATAGAGAGATACACACACACATATATATATACATATATATACATATAAATATATATACATATATATATACACATATATATACATATATATATACATATATATATATACACATATATATACATATATACATATATAATACATATATATATATACATATATACATATATACATATATATACATATATATATATACACATATATATACACATATATATATATATATATATATATATATATAATATATATATATACATATATATATATATATTTATGTATGTATCATTGTGGTTTAACATCCATTTTTCATGCTATATATTTATATATATATACATATATATTTTATACTAAGGGCATTACTATACATAAATGCCTTACGCTAGGTTGGACTTTTAAGTCAAAACTACCATAATAAATAAACACATTGTATTTCATGCTAACTACTTGATAAATTCTTATAAAGATTTTATCCTATTTTTCAATTATATATATATATATATATATATATATATATGGGCATCGACAAGGAATATCTGACCCATCTGTTCAAGACGACTATCAGGCCGGGACCTATGGACAACTTCCAGAGATCCCTGGCCTGGCATTGCTATCAAGAAGCACTACCCATTCAGAATAAGCTCTACAAGCATGGCTCAAGAAACACGGGGCCGACCTACCCGAGATGCAGTCAGAATGACAAAATCGTCCTACATACACTCATACAATGTCCAAACATTTCCAACCAGTGGGCCTATGTCGAATGACTGCTATCGTGTGTGGGACGAGTCAGTTTATCAACCAAGTCTATTGTGAATATTGTCATGCCTCTTTCCTTGAAATGGGAAGGAAGAGCCATTTTCATCCTACTTGTGGCTATGGCAAAAGAATGTGTATGGTAGACACTTTCCTCTCTGGTCAATCTCTCATCAACTTCTTCAAGTATCACTTGAAAAGGAAGGTAAGAGTTGAGAGGGAAGTTTTGTCTAGTGAGTGTTTCAAACAGAGATGGATGAATGTAGTAAGAATGGCACGTATGAATGACGAAGCCACCTTGAGCACAATCCTATGAACCAAAAAAATAAAAGGAAAAACGTGAGTCACTGTAATGTGTTTTTTTGGATGACACTATAGCCCAAGGTTACTGTGGTCTTTTCCTTAGGCTTTTCATTCCACTTATAAACCTAATCTGTTTTCCCTTTGTACATTGACATTTCTGTGATACATGATCCTATCGATCGGCCTTTCTTTTCATTTTTCCTTTTCCTTTCTTTTTCCCACAATCCCTTTCGATCGAAATTCAACCCACTTATTTTTTTCTCTTCTTCTTCCCAAAAAGAAAAGCTCTACTTTGTATTTTGTCCCCTCTGTGTTCAGCCCTGTGTGGCCAATAAAGAAACATATATACACACACATACACACAAACACAATCATCATCATCATCGTTTAACGTCCGTTTTCCGCGCTAGCACTGGTTGGACGGTTCGACCGGGGTCTGAGAAGCCAGGGCTGCACCAGGCCCCAGCCTGATCTGGCAGTGTTTCTACAGCTGGATGCCCTTCCTAACGCCAACCACTCCACGAGTGTAGTGGGTGTTTTTTACGTGCCACCGGCACAGGTGCCAGGGGAGTCTGGCATCGGCCACGATCGGTTGGTGCTTTTAACGTGCCACCAGCACGGAAGCCAGCCAAGGTGGCGCTGGCATCGGCCACATTCGGATGGTGCTTTTTATGTGCCACCAGCACAGAAGCCAGTCGAGGTGGTGCTAGCATCGGCCACGTTCGGATGGTGCTTTTTATGTGCTACCGGCATAGGTATCACAACTACTATTTCCATTGATATACATATATATAATATATATATATACATATAAATGCTGACAAGAATGTGTAGTAAGAAGTTTGCTTCCTAATTACATAAATTTGGGTTTAGTCTAATTGTGTAGTGTGTTTCCTCTTTGTCAAGTGTTTCTACAATAGACCCAGGCCCACCAAAGCCTTGTGAGCGGAATTGTGGATTTGGCAGAGAACAACTGAAAGACACCCATCGTATATATATATATATATATAAATGTATATGTATATGTATATATGTATATAGGACAATAGTTTCAGCGTCAAGCCTATGTGAACTGTAGGTTAGCTCAAAATATGTTTGTGGCATATTTCATCTTCTAATCGGAAATTCACCGCAGTTACTGTGGAGAAAAAAATTCTCTCTTTTACACCTTTTTACAATAAGAGAGAACTTTTCTCCATGATAACTGCTGTGAACTTGCTTTTAGAAGTTGAAATATGTCACAAACGTATTTTGATTAACCTAAAGTTCACTTACATATATATGTGTGTGTGTGTGTGTGTGTGGTGTGTGTGTGCGTGTGCGTGTGTGTGTGCGCATGTGTGTATGTATGTATGTGCATGCATATATGTGTGCGAATGAATGTGTTTGTGTCTCTTTGTCTTGATATTGAATGCTGGTTATAAATGAGAATAACAGTTATACAAGATGTGTCACTCATTTCCAATATTCTGTGATCTGGGCTTGTTTAGGCGCTTGTTTGGAAACAAGTGAGGTTTGGTGACAGGAAAGGCATCCCATTGAAGAGAATCTGCCTTAAATAAACTCTTTGCAACTCATGCAAGTATTGGAAAAGTAGATGTTAAATGATGTTAATGATGTTGATGTTAATGATGTTGATGTTGTTGATGATGATGATGATGATGATGATGATGATGATGATGATGATGATATTGATGATATTGATGATGATGCTGATGATGTTGATGATGATGATGTTGATGATGATGATGATGATGATGATGATGATGATGATGATGATGATGATGTTGATGGTGTGTGTGTGTGTGTGTTCTGGATTTTGTTTCAATCCTGTGTTGAGATTTCATCCCTCTGTACCTTTATATATTGTTTCTGGATACACTGCTTATAAACCCACTGTCTTTATGGGTTTTAGAACTCCAGATAGACCAGTTTGCCTACATAATGCATTTTTGGAATCTATTTCAAATAAAGGTTATTGGTTTATTATCAGTGCATTATTACAATGCTCTATAGTTCTACAAAATCTATAGACTTTTAGCCAGCACTGTGTATAGACAATTTGCATGTATAATAGAGTCTTGGCATTCTTGGATATGCTAATTTGCATATATAATGCATTATTGGTAAAACAATGCTAAAGCGCCAGTAATTTATTAATCAAAGTAGCTGCCAAGAATGTATGAGGTATGCAAATTGATTCGTCCATTTCACTTAAGCCATCAATAACAACGAGTTAATAAGCAATACATCCACGGCTATTTAGAAATGGTGGTCATTTCAGATGAAATCCCATCACAGAACTGAAAATAATCTGGCTAATCCTTTTTTAATATTGTCCATGTTGTAAGAAGTATTATAAAGGCAACTTGTTTCCATCTGTGTACAGTCACAGTTTTGGGAAAACCTATGTTCTATCGTAGTGTAGCTAGGTCATCATTGAAGCAATGCCCTATTAACATGCCAATAACATATATGCATATATATATACATATATATATATATATAATATATATATATATATATATATATATATAATATATATATATATATATATATATATATATATATATATATATATATATAAATTGAGATAGGGGTTGTAAGTGCAACCCTCCATGGGATAACATATATCCAATATACTGCTAGTGAAGCACCCAACAAAGTTAATACATAAATGTTAAGAACTGCGATGCAGTTAATTCATTTACTGTATTATATGAGCAAAGGTAAAATGTTTTACCACAAATTAATAATAAAAAATAAGAAAATGGAGAAATACATCTTAATCAATAATCAACTACTAGATAATACCCAATCACATAATTTATTAAACCACTACATATGAACATTAAGGTCAAACATAATATAGAACAAAACAATGTACATGAAAGAGTAATATGATACAATAAGTACAGTATGTATAAGTGAATACAAATAAATACAAATATAAATATAAACTACATCTTACAGCTGTTTCAGAATACCATTAAAGCTAGAAACTTTTCAGTACCCTGTCATACATATGTGTGTGCACGTGCATGTGTGCGTGTGTGTATGCATGTGTATTGTACTATTATTTGTGGAATCAGCATAAAAAGTATTCCATCAAGTGAGAGATAAATATCATTTAGTAAAAGCATGATTTAAATATGAGCCTCTATAAATTTCATGCCCCTGATAATACAATAGTCAGAAAAGTTTGTATGATGCACCATGTATTTCCAGCAATCATTCAAGCTCATTTGTCTACTTTATATTACAAAAAGCATGAAATATCTAAATCCTATGTCTAGTAAATGATATACTAACATATCTGATCTATCTATCTATCAATCTGTGTCTCTATTTATGTTTATCTCTCTCTCTCTCACTCACACTCTCTGTGTGTGTATATATATATTATATATATATATATATATAGATACACACACACATATACATTTATATCATCATCATCATCATTTAACGTCTGCTAGCATGGGTTGGACGGTTCAACTGGGGTCTGGGAGGCCAGAAGGCTGCACCAAGCCCAGTCTGATCTGGCAGTGTTTCTACAGCTGGATGCCCTTCCTAACGCCAACAACTCCGTGAGTGTAGTAGGTGATTTTTAAGTGCCACTGGCACAGGTGCCTGACGAGGCTAGCAATGGCCACGGTCGGATGGTGCTTTTTACGTGCCACCGGCACAGAAGCCAGTCAGGGCAACGCTGTCTACGGCCACGTTCGGATGGTTCTCTTATGTGCCACCGGCACTGGTATCACAGCTACAAATTCCACTGATGTTGATAGATTACGATTTTGATTTTGATTTTTGATTTTTTGATTTTCACTTGCCTCAACAGGTCTTCACAAGTGGAATTTTGTGTCCCAAGAAGGAAAGGAACGCATAAGTGGGCTGGCTACATCCCAGGTAGAGGCCACGGGATTACACATGCATATATATATATATCTATATGTATATACATGTATATATATGTATGTATATATGTGTACATATATATTTATATATCTATGTATAGATATGTATATATATAAGTACACACCAATATATGTATAAATCTATGTATATATATTTGTATACATATACAAAATAAGAAAATGGAGAAATACATCTAAATCAAATATCAATTACCAGATAATACTCAATCACATACTTTATTAAACCACCACATAAGAAACTATAGGGTTAAACATAAAAAAGTAGAGCAAAACAGTGTACATAAAGGAGTATACATAAAAAAGTGTACTTAAAAGAGTAATGTTATACAATAAGTAGAATACATATAAGAGAATATAAATATAAGTAAATATAAATATAAATATAGATTACACCTTACAGCTGTTTCGGCCTTGTAGATAAGTATGTCTCATTTTACTCATATTAGCCTTTTATGGTAGGTCAATATGTAGTTATAAATGAGACATTTACAAAAATATCATAAGGCCTCTTCGGAGATTATGTGATATAAATCAGTCTATATATATATACCTATATGGGTGCGGGTACATACCCATAATACATCATATACATATACATATGAGTACATATACTCACACTCCTATACACATAAATACATACATATACATAATGATATAAATAATATAAATTAGTAAACATACATATGTTCCACATTCAATGTTACAGTTTTTCAACTTAATATTGTGATAATAAACATACACATATTAATACTGTGACAATAAACATACACATATTAATACCTAAATGCAGATATACAGAATCAATAGTACATTATATTAATTCCTACTAATTTCTAAAGTGTCATTAAAGTTAGCATCATTATCATTGTCAATACCATTAATGCTACCAATATCATCATTCATATTATTATTAATAACGCTAATACTAGAAAAACAATTTATAGATTCCATTATTAGCAATATAGTCACAATAGTACTACAATACCATGTAAAGTGTTAAATATCCGCATATACATACGAAGTATGAAGTACAAGCATTCTGTTTAGACTACGTAAGGATCCATAGTTGCACATATGTACGTCCGAGGGTTTGTATGTATATATGTATATATAAATGTATGTATGTGGTGAGTTCAGCAAATATAAACACTATGCAATATAAAGTGTTCTGTACTTTTCAATGCACTTTTTTGTTAAACTTCTGTGCAACTTTTCAATCACTCCATGTGCCATAGCAATTTCACTTGTTTCCTTCACAACTTCTGATGTAAAAGATCTGCTTTGGGCTATGGGTAATAATCTAAGTCTTTGAATACAATAAAAAAAAATTATAGCATACATATCTATTATACATTACACAAATCTTGCTATTCATGTATCTGCAAGAGCCTGCAAAGTAAAAATAATAATAATGATAATAATAATGATAATAATAATAATAATAATAATAATAATAATAATAATAATAATAATAATAATGATGATGATGATGATGATGATGATGATGATGATGATGATGTTGCTGATGATGATGTTGATAATATAATAATAATAATAATAATAATAATAATAATAATAATAAAAATAAATAGATAAAAGTCTTTCAAAGAGAAGTTGTATAAGAGACCAAAATACTGTGTGAATGAAAGTGCCAAATATCAAAATCTATTACAATCAAGAGAGAAGAAGCAAATGAGAGAGAGAGAGAGGGAAGGAGCGATAAAGAAAGAGAGAGAAGGAGTGATGAAGTGATTGGTGGCATGAGGCAGAGACAATGAGAGATTATGAACCATAGAATGAAAGAGAATCACGGCCTCAATATTGTTACTTAACCAACTTCAAAAAGCAGCCAAAAATCTCCTTAGGACCCCACCAACTATCCAAAAACAGAAAAATAAATATAAAAAAACGTAAAAGAAAGAAAAATGAAGCATTGCTTGATGTTTTCCTAAATATACTGTGTCAATACCTAAAAACAATCAAAGATCTGCATCTTCAGAGCTGACTTGGAGCTAAACAAGTACAGCTACAAGACCATGAGTGATATTAACAATTAAGAGTAAATAAAGCAACTTTTACATAGTCACCTGACTTTATAATCTGTCTTTCTAATCTCCCTTTAAATAACATCCTTAAATAACACATTGAATAATGTAGAGCTAAATAGATTGAGATGGCTATAACTTAAATGTCGTTTGTCATAAGTCTAACAGATCAAGGTTACGCAATAACAAATGGGAAATTAATGTAAGAATGAAAAAGAGAGGAGGAAAGTGAGATAGTGAATAAGAGAGAAAGTGTGTGTGAGAGCGAGAGAGAGAGAATAGAGAAAGAGAGAAAGAGAGAGAGAGAGTAACTGGTGAGCAAGAAAGAGAGAGAGAGAGTAACTGGTGAGCAAGAAAGAGAAGTAGATTAATTTTCCAGCATGAAAAAAGTATGTTTAATGATTACGATGAAGAAGGAAAGAAAGACACAAAAGAATTACATTAACTCTTAACTTTCTATATGATACAGTACTACATGGAACTGCACTGGTCAGCCAGTTCAGAAAGGCATGATATCATTAGAATCATACAACCCTTATCCCCTCAGTTATTTATATCCTTCTACATGTTGGATATACAGATTTCATGAAGTAGGGATAGACACAACTGTCTTCATACAATGTACTTCAAATTACTCCACTAAACATGATACTCCAGTAAGTATAAACTCTCAACGAACTCAATGTCTTCCTACAACTTCCATGAACTCTCAATGACTCCAACGACTTCTCTCATTCTCAACCAATACACTACTCTTTATAAGAGTCCATTCTTCTAATCCCATAGGGGTATCAGTGACTCTCACCACAACAGTACTGTAACAGAATTATTACAGGATTAGTTCTGCTTAAAGGATTTTCAACAGAAATTTGTTGCCTTGTTTTGGTGTTACTTCTTCACACAATTATTTGTATTATTTTGAGCAGTTAGATAGGATAGTGATATAAAAAAAAAAATCAATAAAAATGTACGTATGGCATAAAATGACATGTGGTAGATGCATAGTTATGTCCCATTACATTTTGGGTTAAATATTACAATGAAAGACTCATTATCAAAACAGTCTTCATAAATTTTAAAAACTTGTTGGGTTCTCATCACACACACACACACACACACACACACACACACATTTATGGAGTTGAAACATTCAGGTATTGATGCTCATCTAACCTTTTTCTTTTCCCCAATGCTCTCATAAGGCATGAACACACAAGGCTGCCTTGGAAGTCCCCATGGGTCTGGAGGCCTATTGCTAATCATTGAATATTATGGTTTGTTATTAACAAATTAATGTAAGGGCCACAATGCATTGCTTTGCCCAGAGCCATTATAGGCCCTGCTTCCATTCCAAAAATATGTTAAGCTATAAATTTGTGCTTATATTTATGTTTTTACATACATCATCTCATGATACACCTGGAAATATCATCAGTGATATTTCTTGTGATCATTAGGTGCTTTGGCTCTTTCAACATTTAACACCCTCGCCTAGGTAATCCAGTCAGGGTTGATCAAACTCCAGCTAATGTCCAGTTAGCACTACCCATGGTAGTACCACCCTTCTAGGGCTCACACCTTCTGATCCACTGCCAGCTAACCTGATGGCAACTACCTTTTGGCCCCTGTAATGCCAAGCAGGCTGTAAGCTCTGTAGAACTGGTCCAGAAATCCTTTGCATTCCACCTCAATACGATCACACTTTGTCTTTCATTGCTTTGACATAATTCCACTACCTCAGTATATTTCCTTCCCTTGCAACCTCCTCAATGTTGTCCCACCAGGGAAGCCAATTAACTATTAATTCGGAAATAATTTGACAATGATTAATCATGAAATGTTAATTAAGTTATACCTTATGATAACAGTAAAAGATTTAGTCATTACTTGTACAGCTTTCATATCAGAAAGCGTATCTAACTTTAAATTTCAGATTATTCAATATTATTCAAGGCAGTGCCCCAGCATGGCCACAGTCAAATGACTTCAACAAATAAAAGATAAAAGATACGCTGATTAGATTATCATTAATTCATGATAATGTCTCATCATAACCAGACAAAAGAAATTTTGTCTGGTTCTTTACCTTTTATGGTATGCAGTGGTTATGTTGCTTTAGTATTATTTATACGCATAAAATATGTATAGCAAAAGAGGGAGTGCTTTAATTCACATTTCAAAAGTAATTATATGTGCAGGTGATTGTGTGTGGGAGGAGGCGTATCTGTGTGTGTATATATGCACAAGTAAATATCTGTGTAAGTATTTGCATATAAGTATGTGCATGTAGACACATATAGTATGGGATCACCTAAGTTCTCCGGTCAATGAGGTGCTTCCCAAAACCCTTATATTTAATTAACCACATCACATCACTTTGCATGTACTGCATTAGTGACAATGTTGTCTTTACCAACTGATGCTCTTGATAATACTAATGCATAATTTGCTTGCTGTTAAATGTGTTTATGGGAAAGTAGATGACAATAGTACTGGAATTAAGTACATCTCTAAAGATATTAACATTCTCATTCTGATATCACGAAAGCGAAAATGAATTTGGTGAAAATGTGGAAAGAAAAGAAAAAGAAGGAAAGGAAAAGCACAAATTGCCATTTAAAAATGTGTTTCTTAGAGATTTACTCTCCTTAATGCAATAAGGCAAGATACATAAACACATACTCATAATATATGTG
>NC_042999.1:119651291-119653791 GCF_006345805.1 Octopus sinensis
ACCTATATTAGTCTTTACGGCCAAATTGAAAACCAGGTTGAACCACAAAATTTTCCTGGTCCTAGTTCTTCGTGCAGCATTATTACCAGCATTAAGCTGGTTGTACTGGATCTTCTCAGAGAATCCACTATTCTTTAATGCGCTATCTTAATAAGGTGCAACATTATGGAATGCTGCCTCGTCCGAAGAAATTGAAGATATTCTTCTACCTACATTGCTGACTAAGTTCCTAAGGATAACTGGTGGATGGTTCGAATCTTTGCTAATATACGATAGCTTTTCATTGGGCTTACGGAAAGGTTTAAATCTATCCGACCTTACATTAAAATTTACGTCTAAAAATCTACAATATTCATGTTAGCATCTATTGTAACCCGTAAGCCCATCCTTTGAAAGAAAGCAATGAGGTCCTTCCTAAGTCTATCTGATTCATGGCCGTTTAGATTATGCGTGGCTATAAGGCCGTCATCCCTATATAAACCTGCATCTATAAATGGGAATTCTATTTTTAGATTATGGAGAATAAAGGCTCCTATGAGCATACATAACTCAGCCCCGTCGTATGCCCCCATCGGTACATCGAAAAGAGAATCCTCAGTCTTCTTAATCCAGGTGGAATCCTCGAAAAAAAGAAGCGATTTCCTCGCATGCATAATAATATCAATTTCCGAGCTATCGATGTTGACATACTGCTTGGCGAAGTCCAATGCCCTTAGGAGCAACGTCCTAGATATTGACGGGTAAAAGTCAATAATGTCGAATTGTGTGAAACTGCAATTATTCTTATAGCTAATACCTTTAAACCACTCTATGACTGACTTACTATTCTTCCAAATTCTCAAGTCTACTTCACTATCTAACTTAACTAAAATACGGTCCAAAATATTTTTGCTAATAATCCCTATCTCAGTTTTAGCCGGATTTATCAATCTACATTTGGGGTTTCTATTAAAATTGGCTTTATGGTCTTTCAGAGTAATAAAAGCTGGTCGTGGTGAAAGATATTCAATCCTATCGCTAATCTTAAGATCGTTAACTATTCCTCTTGCTTCTAAGTTCACCTCTTTGTATATATACGTGTTGTCTTTTTTGTATGTGTCTGTGACACTATTCGAAATCAGGCGCTTATAAACGTCCTTATCAAGTGCATATAAGTTCCTTGTCTTATCAGAATTAACGAAGATCTTATTCGAGTTGTTAATCTCCTTAATTTTTTCTCTCATATTTCTCTGTAATTGGTTGGTATATTTGCGGAATTTAATTTTCCTAAATATATATATATATAAATACAAAATATAAAGTTATATCTTGAGTGACAACAACACTCAAGATATACAACGGACTGGAAATAGAAGTGCTTCTAATATGTCGGACTGTATAGATATATAAACTAGTATATAAGATTTGCATGTGTTTGGTCTATCTCTGAATTTTGTGGTGTTCCTGTGGTTGTTGCTCCTGTTGCCTCCCCTTGAAATACATATATGGAAATACATATATGTCTACACGCACACACACACACACACACATGCACTTGCATACACATATTGACAAACTGCATGTGATTGATGGTTCCACAGGCATCGAGCTTGCAACAGTTAAAAAAGTATGCCGATTATTGTATTTTTGACACTGAAAGTCATGAATGTAAGTCTCTATACCAGTATCATTCAATACACACACATACACACACACAGAACATTGACTCAAATATGTTACATCTAACAGAGGAATTGAGAATGGATCTTTACTGACTGGTGATATAGTGTGCAGCAGTAGACTCAAACACTCACAACAATCTGTACCATAGCTCAAGAGAAGTATTCTGAGGCTACTCTATTTTGTACCCTGCCAAGATTATCTTCCCTTTCTATTATTTACCTGCTGTTTATTCCCCTCATGCATCATCACTCACAACCCTCCATCACTCTTCTCTCCACCACCTGTGTTGATTGCACCAACCTCATCACACCCTTGCCCTTCAGTAGATTAATGTGTTAAAGGCTGGATTAGGTGACCATCATCCTCCCACTCATACTCTTTCTGCCAACTCATTTTTTACATTTGGCCACATTTCCCATTGCGAATCATTCCCCCACTTAACACCACTCCCACATATCCATACCTTCTTCCTATAATATTCTTGCTACCTCCACTTTCCCATCCATTCAAGGGCATCCAGCTGTAGAAACTCTGCCAGATCAGATTGGAGTCTGGTGCAGCCATCTGGTTTGCCAGACCTCAGTCAAATCGTCACCTAAACTTTTACATAGGTCACCTACTCTCTTAGCCCTATCTCTCCTCTCAAATACTCATTTCTGACCCTTCTGTCATCATCATTGCTTTTCCTTTTCAATATTAGTCTACATGCTTAAGGTTACTCTGTACTTCCTACGTTTACATTTACTGTGAACAAGGCACACAACCTACTGATCACATTCTAAAGTGGTTGCCTAATAAGCAAAGAAAGCACAGAATTGTGAGAAAATTCAAGTGCTAG
>NC_042999.1:119656291-119661291 GCF_006345805.1 Octopus sinensis
TCACATGAATGGGAATTAAATTAAAAATAAAATTAGCGTGCAGAAATGGAATAGTCCAGATGGATAATAAAAAATTAAATTAAAGAAAAGACTATTGTTTATAAAGTATACAATGTAGAGAAAAAAGAAGAGCTAACAATTCCAGTCTATTATATATTTTGAATATTGTTATCACTAGCGATATCAAGATATAACTTTGTATTTTGCATTTTATGTGTAGATATATATATATATATAGATGTACATGTAATATGTACACATATATATACATATATATACATGCACTAGCACTATGACCCGGCAACGACGGGTCTTTAATGTTAGTCTTCTATATATATAAAACTGAGAATGTGTGTCTATCTGTCTGTCTGTGTTTCCCTAAAACTTGAGAACTACACAACCAATTTCATTCAAATTTTACACATGCCTTACTTAAGGTCCGGGGAGTGTCATCGGCAAAGATTTTAACTTATGCCTAGGGCGACCCCACAGCAATATCATATCTTCTCCACTATTTCAGTATTACGTGTTAAAATTGAAACAAAAACATCTCTCTATTGTAATGCAGGCATTCACTTCAATACTGAAACTATTAAAGTGAAAGTATTATATAACAGGGATGAACCATTAACAGTGGTCATCCATTTTGCTAGAAGAAGATCTGCTATGGTCTTATATGCTACACCACTGGTTTTCAATTCATATTAATCAAATTAATATTCAATTTTTCACCCTTATTATGTGTGTGTGTGTATTAGCAATTCATATAAAATTGCATCAATGACTTGAACTTGAACAAGTGGTTTCACATAAATGGGGATAAATTAAAAAGGTTTGTTGTTATTATTATTACTGTTTGACTACTGTAATCACATTTGTTGGTTCCTCATCAGGGAAACGTTGTTGTGTTGCATTTGTTAAATAATTGTAAACCGTAACCCTCCCCTTTTCGGAGAAGGGGCTTTGGTTATTGTTTAAAAATTGAATTGTGTCCCTGTTTGGGGAAATTGACAATATTTTCACCGTCTTTACAGAAGCATTTTTGTTAAAATGTCTTCGATAGCAGAAAGTCCAAAAATCAATTATGCTGCAGCCGTACTCTTCTATACAAGAGGGAGGACAAGATCCAATTGATCAAAATTGCAAGAGACAGGCCTACAATTCCAGTCTGTTATATAATTTGAGTATTGTTATCACTAGCGATATCAAGATATAACTTGGACTCCACCTGTACTTGCTTGCAATGATTCCTTCCTGAGAGTATGACACATTTGGGCCATCTATAGCCAATAAAGGCTATAGATGAAATCAAAACAAACTCAGCTACTGGCCCCGATGGATTCCCAGCAATCCTTCTAAAAGTATGTGAGAGAGTCCTAGCAAGACCACTGCAGTTCCTCATTCAGAGCTTCCTTGCAACTGGCAAACTTCCAAGAAAACTGAAGGAAGGTAAAATATGCCCTTTTCATAAAGGAGGTAGCAGAGTGGAGGCCAAGAACTACAGACCTATCTCTCTGACCTCACACATCAGCAAGGTCATGGAACGAATAGTCAGAAGGAAGCTAATCACCTTCCTTGAAGAAAATGACTTGCTGCCTGACACCCAACAAGGTTTCCAACCAGCAAGAAGCTGCTTAACTCAGCTCCTACAACACTATGACTGGGTGCTGAAACGACTGCTCAACCACTCAAATGTGGAAGTCATATATCTCAACTTTGCAAAGGCCTTTGATAAAGTCGATCATGGAATGATATGTCACAAACTGCGTGATCTTGGCATGGTTGGAAAATTGGGAGAATGGCTTCATGACTTTCTGAAGGATAGAAGTCACGTGGTAGTAGCCAATGTGGCCACTTCCATTAACACGCAAATAGTGAGCGGTGTTCCGCAGGGCACTGTTTTGGGACCACTACTGTTCATAATGGCCCTCTCAGACATGCCCTCAGCCATGCAGAGAGCCACGATCACAAGTTATGCAGATGATACAAAAGTTTCACAGGCAATACAGAACCCTGAAGACACTAAGCACCTGCAATGTGAGCTGGACAAAATATACAAGTGGACTGAAAAGAATAGCATGCAGTTCAATGCTGAAAAGTTTCAAGCTTTATGCTATCAGCATGCAAAACTAAATGCAATACCCAATGAATACACTGGACCTGGAGGGATTGCAATCCCAGAGGCACAATCAGTGCATGACCTGGGTATTTACATGAGTGATGACGCAACCTTTCATGTGCATGTTGCTAAATTGGCAATGAAATGTAGGTGGCTGGCCGGATGGATTCTTAGAACCTTTAGAACAAGAGACCAGGAAACCATGATGGTCCTCTGGAGGACACTTGTCCTAAGCCACTTTGACTATTGCTCTCAGCTATGGTCACCATCCAGTTGATCACAGAACTTGAGGCGATCCAACGAAGCTACATGAAGAAGATAGCCTCTGTGCAGCATATAAGCTACTGAGAAAGACTCGAGAGATTAAGACTCTTATTCCTTAGGTGAGAAAGATATGCCATAATATACATCTATAACTAGCAGTGGTAGTTGAATGGGAGAAAGTCTAATGTATGTCTAACTGTGTATCTAAGTATATGGTGGTGCTGAGAGGGAGGGTGTCCTCCAGTTTGATAACTGAAATTTGTTGAGATGCATGCAACTTGTAAATAACTCTGACCACATATTTAGAAGGTCATTGATGTTTTTTGATCAAATGAGCATGCATCCTCTTTCATTTACTCAAAGTTTGTGCTGTTTAGATCTGTTGACATTTGGTCTTGGTATTTCCATAATAGTGTGTCCTTCATCTTCCAGATATGGCTTGCAGCATTTGTGCTATTCTTTTAGTATACATGTATGAAAGAAGATTGATAGTTGGCATAACATATTCTGAAATCATCTCTGCACAGTCCAATATATTTTATTCCTTTCATTCCCTTATTTGGTGGAATGGATATGACCTTGGCTTCATACACAACTGAACTAACCAGGCATGACTGGTCTAGTGGGCATCTAGCTGGATTCCTGGAGTTATACATATGTGTGTGTATATATGTGTGTGTATATATATGTATGTATACATATATATATATAATATATATATATATATATATATATATATATATATATTATATATATATATATATATATATATATATATATATATATACGAAAGAAGGTTTGAAAATGCAATTTAAAAGATGTTTATTTACTTTACCGGTTTCACTCTTTGGAAAAAGATTGTCAAAAGTAACATGTAGAAGTTTGGTTGCGTTAATTATTGGTTGTTACAAATTGCTACATTACATATATACAGTCTTTGGTAACAGGGACATGCTAAGGACATAAAAAAGTTCAACAAGTTCCTTAAAATATTGGGCACAAAAGATTACTACATAAATAATCGTTCTCAAGGACATGCTTAAGATAGTTTCCAGAAGGAATTGATATTGGTATTGGTATTGTATCTGTATATTCAAACATGCACAGAATATTGGTTGACACAGAGTACTACAATCCATATAAATATACATTCTTTGGTGACAAGAGCATGTTGAGAATATAAAAATGTTTAACAAGCTCATTGAAATAATGGTCACAAAAGATTACAACAAATACATTCTCAAGATAATTTCCAGAAGGAATTATTTAAGGAACTTGTTGAACTTTTTTATGTCCTTAACATGTCCCTGTTACCAAAGACTGTATATATGTAATGTAGCAATTTGTAACAATCAATAATTAACGCAACCAAACTTCTATATGTTACTTTTGACAATCTTTTTCCAAAGAGTGAAACCGGTAAAGTAAATAAACATCTTTTAAATTGCATTTTCAAACCTTCTTTCGTATATAATTCCACTCGTGCGGTACCCCACAACTCCACTTTGTTTTATATATATATATATTATATATATATATATATATATATATATATATATATATGTGTGTGTGTGTGTATGTGTGTGTATAAGTATGTCTATATATATATAAGTATGAATGTATATATATTGATACAGACAGTAGGATGTGTACTCAGTACTTGTAGTAGCGTTTATTTCTTCAATTGGAGCTCATAATTCTCTTTGTCAGAACTCAGAATTACTCATGATGTCCTTGTGAGCATTCAGACAGCAAATCTATCTTATTATCTGTCTGTCTGTCTGCCTGCCTGCCTGTTTCTGTCTATGTCTCTGTCTGTCTGTCTCTCTGTCTCTTTCTCTCTCTCTCTCTCTCTCTCTCTCTCTCTATCTATTTATTTCTAAGTGTGAGTACTCTCTTTACTCTTTTACTCTTTCATTTGGAGCACAGCCTTTAGTTGAGAAAAACAAACCCCAGGACTTATTCTTTGTAAGCCTAGTACTTATTCCATCGGTCTCTTTTGCTGAACCACTAAGTTACGGGGATATAAACTCACCAGCATTGGTTGTCAAGCGATGTTGGGGGGACAAACACAGACACACAAACATATACACACACATATATATATATATATATATAACGGGAAGGTTTACAAAAATAAATAAAGACGAAGGCAGGTGGAGTACAAACAAACAATGTATTAATATGGTGCTCAGGAATAGAAATAGAACAAGTCTTTTACGTTTTGAGCCTACGCTCTTCGACAGAAAGATACACAAAAAAAAACAAGGAGAGAAAAAAAATGCCTGTAGGAGTTAACGATCTATCATGGCGTCCTGACCTATATATATATATATATATATATATCATCATCATCATCATCATCATTTAACGTCCGTTCTCCATGCTAGCATGGGTTGGACGGTTCGACCGGGGATCTGGGAAGCCAGAAGGCTGCACCAGGCTCCAGTCTTGTCTGGCAATGTTTCTACAGCTGGATGCCCTTCCTAACGCCAACCACTCGGTGAGTGTGGTGGGTGCTTTTTACGTGCCACCTGCACAGGTGCCAGGCGAGGCTGGCAACGGCCACGGTCGGATTGGTGTATTTTATGTGCCACCAGCACGGAAGCCAGTCGAG
>NC_042999.1:119666291-119693791 GCF_006345805.1 Octopus sinensis
TTTGCCATTCCTCCTTTAGGGGCTGATAAAATAACGGCTAGTTGAGTACTGGAGTTGACTTATCTCTTTCCCCCATATTTCAGGCCTTGTGCCTGTAATAGAAAGGGTTATTTTTATTCTAATTATTGAGGCTTAAGACCATATCACACTGAATTCACCAGTTCTCCTCTGATCACTAAAGTTAAGTTATGTTGAGCCTAGTTAATACTTAGATGGGTGATCACTTGAGAAACCTAGATGCTGTAAGTATCTCACTTTGAGGTGGTGAGTTGGCCAAATTGTTACCATGCTGGGCAAAATGCTTAGCAGTATTTTACCTATCTTTATCTTCTGAGTTCAAATTCCGCCAAGTTCAACTTTGCTTTTCATCCTTTCGGGGTTGTTAAAATAAGTACCAGTTAAGCACTGGGGGGGGGGGGTCGATGTAATCGACTTACACCTACCCCAAACTGCTGGCCTTGTGCCAAAATTTGAAGCCATTATCATTATTATTGAGTAAGCGGGCAGCACACACCATCAAAGTGATGCTGGGGTATAAATATATGAAGCCCAACCTGTCTGATAAGGGTACACAGGTACATGCATCATAACCATATGTGCATGACATGGTGACCTCATATCAAGATAAATAGTGCATGACATTACAGATGGGGGTTACTTAAAATTTTCTGCAGGTCAAGTAGCCCGTTCCAGTCAAAAGGTCCTTAAATAAGAGTTGTTTAAGGATGATGAATGAAACACCCATGTTTCCAAAGGGAAAACATCCAAACCCCCAAAATCCCTCTCAACACATGATTATGATACTCCTTCATTATTCTTGCTCATGATCAGAGATGCACGCAGCATCAATCACTAAGGGTTATGCTCAACTTGTTGCGGTCAAGTAACTGAGGAGAAAATCTGTCATATTAAGCAGAATATTTGTTGTAGCCCAGCTTCCCCTTCTTCATATTATTAAGGTGGTGAGCTAGCAGAATTGTTAGCATGTCAAACAAAATGCTTAGTGGCATTTTGTCAGTCTTCACATTCTGAGTTCAAATGCTGCCAGGGTCAACTTTGCCTTTCATCCTTTCAGGATCAATAAAAGAAGTACCAGTTAAGCACTGGGGTTGATTTAATCAACTTAACCCCTCCCTAAACTTGCTGACCTTATGCCAAAATTTGAAATTATTATTATTATTATTATTATATTATTATTATTATTATTATTATTATTAAGGGCATCCAGCTGTAGAAACACTGCCAGATCTGACTGGCCTGGTGCAGCCTTCGGGCTTGCCAGACCCCAGTTGAACCGTCCAACCCATGCTAGCATGGAAAGCGGACGTTAAACGATGATGATGATGATGATGATTATTATTATTATTATCATCATCATCATCATCATCATCATCATCATTATTATTATTATTATTATTATTATTATTATTATTATTATTATTATTATTATTATTATTATATTATTATTATTATCATCATCATTATCATCATTATTATTATTATTATTGTTATACATTTGACTTTTGCTTTGTATTGACCTGGTAGTTTCTTGTAGGTAGGCATTGATCTTGGGCTGCTATAATAAACCCTTCTGTTCTTGATTTTGAGCCAGAAGCCACTAACCATTGATGGGTAAGGGCTTTGTCAACATTGGCATTATTAGCTTGCTTTGGGTATTTGTCATTGAGAGGTTTTTCTTGCCATTTATCAGTAAGAATGTCTAAAGCAGCAGTTTTAGCATGGGTTTTCATACACTTAGCTTTTTCTGTGCTTGTTTCTAGTACATCTAATTCTGGAATTTGTTGTATTTAGAATTCATTTAGATACTCTTTTGCCTGTTTTGTTACTGAGAATGATGCTTTATTCTTTTTATGTATTGAGACAAGTCTTAACATCCAGTCATCAGAGTTTTTCAGGTAGGTATCTAGGCCAATTATGGCAATCTTCATAGTATATTATTATTATTATTGTTGTGGTTGTGGTTGTTGTTGTTTACTTTTAATTTACATCTTTGTTACAACCACTTGCAGAGACACACCCAGCATCCTAAGGTGAGTGAGGGATAAGAGATGTTACAGTATAACTGAAAACTTGTTGAGGGAAAGTGGTAAGGACAGTAGCAAAATATCTTCATGTAATGCAATACAGACATTTAAATTGATAAGGTTTTTCTAAGGATATGGGCAGTACTTGTCAGCACAATCTTTTGGATTTCTCTAAGACATAGCTCTCCTGGAGTGTTGTCTAGATGTTTCTGACATCCCTTTTTTATCATTTCTAGGGCACCTACAATAACAGGAACAGTTCTTGCTTTAAGATGCCACATCTTTTGTATTCTAATTTCCAGATCCTTATATTTACTTAATTTGTTAAATTCCTTCACAAATTTATTTTTATCAATGGTACCACTTACATCTATTAGTCTATAAGTATTTTCTTCCCTGTCTTTAATAACTATGTCTGGTCAATTACCCTGGATCATTCAGTCAGTGTTGACTGGAAAATCTTAGAGAATAGTGACATTTTTACCTTCAACAACTGGCTCAGGATGATGTTCATACCAGTAAGCAGGAGTGCTGATTTTGTAGCGTTTACATATTTTCCAATGTAAAAATCTGTCCTACCCTATTGTGGCGATTTTTCTATTCGTTTGGTGTCAGCACAGGATATCCTGGAATGGGATGGTGTATTATTATCATTATTGAGTGAGAGAGCAGTGCATACCATCAATGTGACACTTTGATTGCATGCCCAGTATACCCATCATGACTACCTATCTGATAAGGGTACACCAGGCACATGTACCACAACCATATGTGCATGACATGGTGACCTTATATCAAGATAAACAGTGCATGACTTTGCAGGTAGAGCCTAGTTAGAATATTCTTCAGGTTGAGTAGCCTATTCCACTCAAAAGGTCTCTGAATAAGGGTTGTTTAAGGGTGTTGAACGAAATATCAATGTTTCCAGAGTTGAATTATGCAAACCCCAAAGAATTCCTCTTTCAACATATGGCTATAATGCTCCCCACTATTTCTGCTCATGATCAGAAATGTACATATCGTCAGCAACTGAGAGACATGCTCAAATGGTTAAGGTTAAACAACTGACAAGCAAATCAGTGGCATTGAGCAGAATATTTGCTGTAGCCCATCTTTTATAACAAGACATGATAACACTTCCAATTAGTTAAGATCAGAAGCCATGAGAGCTAGTGCCTGGTACTGCATCAGGTCATTTAATCATCATAATCATCATTAAGCTATCACATACTACTTTACTCAGTAGAAACATTGTCCTGAAGTTTGATGACAACAAATCTCCTCAAATCTCAAGAATCTCTTTTTAAGAATTCTTGCAGAATACACGAATATATTTTTCTGCAGGTCAGTAATGCATATTTCAATTCCAGTATATTTCAGCCTCTTAGGTAGAAGTTTGGGTATTGTGTGGACAACACCACTTACTCCAGGATCAATTGTCATTGTTATGTTCCAAAAACTCTTCCACTCCCTGGCTAGGTCTACATAATTCTCAGTTTTATTGATTAGTAGCTCCAGTTCACTTAAGCTACTGGAGTTGTGGATATAAACAGACTGGCTACTTGTTTTTCTGAGACTGTTCAAGTGATGAGGACACATGTGGTGAGAACCTTACTCTATTATTTTATAGTATCGCAGTATCTGATCCTATATTTATTTCCTCCGCTACATTCATCTGTGGTGTTCTTGCTGTATGGTTAGGCCTCATAAAGAAGTCTCTTAAATTCCTCATTCAGTCTTACAACTTGTAGCTTGTGTCATACCGCTTTTCTGTCACTTTGAAGCTAACATCTCAATGTACTCTTTTACTGAAACAATCATATCTGCTTTTATACTGATTTTATGCTAGCTTACTGTATTTACTTAAAAAGTGGTTAATTTATTTATTTCCTTATAGATTCTCTATTTGTTCTCTGATTACTTTTTAGCAATTTTCGTTTTTATCAGGTTCCTTTTAATGGCTTGTTCTTCAGTGTCTATAATCAGGGATTTAGTTTCCTATTTCCGGTTTCCTCCTATCAACCAAAATCAGCATTCTTGTGGTTGATAGATGGAAACCTGAAATCCTCAGTTTGTAGCATGAACTGGTTTTGAAATTTCTTCTCTTTCTAACTACTTTTTCTGTCATTTTCCCTTCTTTTCTTGAATTATTTTACTGTTTCAATGACATTTTAGATATTTCTGGTCAGGGTCAATATTTTTCTTCCCTATATACAACAGTTTTTCAAACCTAAAATGACAGTCTTCTTCATTTCACAAAACTCTGCCTCCTTCCATTTTTGATAGGTAGAACTTTTAGGATGGTGCATAGTATACATTGTTAGCAGCTTTTTAGGTGTTCTATTATATTTCTGTCATTCTGTCTTAGTCCTATTTAAGAAAGGCATCAAAGTATCTTAATGCTGGTATGGTCCATGTATTCATTGCTTTGATAAAAAAATTTCCCCCATTTACTTTTATTTCAAGCACCTTCATAATCTTGGAGATTTGGATATTTTCTCTCTCATTTCTCTTGCCATTATCCTATCATCCTACTGTGTCCTTTTGCACTAGTATCCTTCACTATTTCACAGTGGTCTAATGACATCATTGCAAGTTGTACTTTCTTTATATCCTAATCTTTTAACTGCCCTTCATAATAAAAACTGCTCACTTATTTACCCCGAACTGCATTCTAATATCCTTGATAAATATTCTTACTATTTAGATCTGAGAATCCAAGTCTTTTGATTTTTGTGTATAGTTTGAGGTCATCCATATATTGCAGGTGATTTGTTTTCACTCTGGTTCTAACAAGCTCATAGGCAGGTATGGATTTTCTCTGTTTACTTGTCAGAACGATTAGTGCAGTGTTTCTCAACCATTGTTTCCTATGGAGCCCATTGATTCCTATTTTACTCAGATGGACCCTCATAGTATCTTAATGTTTAACCCTTTATCATTCAGCTTTCTATGTCAAATATAATGCTTATGTATTTACATCATTTTAAATTTCATAGCTTTGAGATTTTGATGACATGAATTTTCATTTTTACAATTACACTATACAGTATGTGTGAAAGGCCAGATTTGACCAGTTTGAAAATAAAATAGGTAGAATATTTTGGCCAGATATTATATTTTTAGAATGAAAGATTATTAGGAATTGCATAAAAATAATTGTTAAAATTCTATTGTGTCTGGGGAGAGTCATTTTCTTTTTGTGCCTGATAATTTAACACACTCACTGGTAAAATTTCCACTTCTTTTTTATTTTTACTTTTAAGTGGAAATTTTACCAGTGAGTGTGTTAAATTATCAGCTACAAAAAGAAAATGATTCTCCCCAGATACAACAGAATATGTTTCAACACACAAACTCACATAAAGAATCTTGCAAACCAAATCTAAAAACGAACTTGTTAAAATACTTTGTGTATTGTAGACATATAACCAGTTTATTGCAGATAAGTTTTAGTAACAAAATCTTATGTGAACCCCACAAGGGCCATATACACCCCAGTTGAGAACCACTGGATTAGATCAATAATGAAAAGTAATGGAGTGAGTGAGCCACCCTGAAAATATCCCCTTGCAAATTTTTACATTTCTTAATGGTTCATTTCCACATTTTATACTTTCCATAATTTCCTCACTTTCTTCAAACAACTGTTAATATTTTCATTGACCCTGAGCGTCCTCAGGCACTTAAAGAGCCAACAGTTTGGAACATCACTGTAGGCTTTCTTGTTGTCTATCCAACCAGCAGCTAATTTCTTCTTTCTTATTTGCATCATCACTTAATATCAAGTTGTTGATATGCAACAGATCGGCAGTTTCCCTTGATTTCTTTCTACATCCCTTTGCTCAGCTTCTCTGCTAATAGATTTTTCCTTTTTCAGAAAGCTAAGCTATACACTTCATCTGTTGTAATAAGGTCAATTAATAATTTCTAGAGTAATGGTAAGCATGCATGTACTACCACCACCACTGCCGCTGCTGCCGCCACCACCATTGCTGCCATCGCCGCCACTGCTGCCATTGCCGCCACTGCTGCTGCCACTACTACTACTACTACTACTACTACTACTACTACTACTACTACTACTACTACTACTACTACTACTACTATTACTGCTGCTGCCACTACTAATACTACTACTACTACTACTACTACTACTACTACTACTACTACTACTTTGGTATCCACCGTTTTATCATATGCTATTGTAAAGTTTGTGACCTTACACTGTTTATTTTGTTCTCTAAAATCATGTAATATATTTCCTTCTCTAGTGTGGTCAGTCTCCAATCATCTTAACAAATTAGTAGGCATGTGGCTCAGTAAAAGGAAGAGAAAATCTATGTCAATGAAGAGATTTAGTAGGTTGACAGAAAGATGGAATGATGAAATTACTCAAGGTCTTACTTGAAATGGACCTCAAAGTGGACAGAAACTAGAATGAGATAACAAACAAGCTAGTCTTGCTCAGATATGGACTGAAAGGAAATTATCCCTGAAATGTTGAGCTGAGGTGGTTGAGCTTAATAACATGCTGCTTGACCATTTTACTTTACCTCAGTCCATGTTTGGCCAAACTGGAGTGTTTAGTTTACTACTTTTGGTGGAAAAAACATGTTCAACTGGTCAAGTATTTCAACTGTTGCCAGCACTCTCTGAGATGTGAGCTTGCCATGCCATTATTGCTGATGTGCAGACATGTACTGCAGCAATTCCACTTACAGATTTTTCAGGATGATGAGCTGGTGTGGTCTCCTTTTTTGGAATACAACTTTCTGTTGCTCAGCTCTTAGGTGGAGCTGCAATCCCCAGTCAAGAAAAGATCAAGATTGGATGCCTAGAGTGTCATCAGATACTCCCTGCCCTCTACCAGTTGAGTAATGAAGTCACTGAAAGTTCCACATTAGCAGCACATTGAAATCTATTGGAGTGTAAAAGTGATGATGTTCTTGGGAAAACTTCAAGCATTGATGATGAACTAGCTGGTCTATTCTAGAGGACTTTCAAGTCTATTACTACCATGAATAACATCCAGAAATCTCAAGCCTGGCAGTGCTACCGAGGAGCACTTCTGGTTTGAGATAAACTCTACAAGCATGGAATCACTGCTACACAGGACTGTCTGGGGTGCATGCAGACTGACAAAACCATCCTCCACACACTCTTGTGGTGTGAGTATTGCTGACTTTGGAGTTATGGTGAACAACTGTTATCACAAGTGGGATGAATCTGACTATCATCTGAATCCATCACAGGGCCAGGCAGGCCTGGTTCCTCTATCTAGTGGCTTTGGAAAAAAAGAGGCTGAACAGTTTGAGGGAAGACATTCTTCTTCAGTTAAGCCCTTATTGACATTTTAAGTTCTGCTTGGAAAGGGAAGTGCTACCTTCCTGTGAATTCCTGAAAAGATTGGAGATTGTCGAAAAAATTGTGAGATAGAATGGACCTATGCTAAGAATGCACTTCTAGATTGGAGAACAACAGTTTGGAGAGGGTTCATGTCTTTGGTGGTCAAGGTAATTCTGGATCTGTGGGATCCCTTGATTGGCCTTTAGTTGAAGTTTCTCCTGTATCAGGAGGACTGCATAATTTATGTTATCACATACTTTGTATCTATGTATACTTCTACACATTTTACTATTTTTTCCATTTCTTCCTCCTTATCTTTTATGTAAATCCTTAAACATCTTGTTGACTGTCCTTTTGATGTCCTCCTCATCTGTACCCCTGTGGCTAATAAAAGAAATTATTATTATTACTATTATTATAGTTGTAATCATCATCATCATCATCATCATCATTAGAAATCATTATTAACTCTTATATTGCATGTTAATTAAAAAAGTTACTTCAAATTTAATTGTTTAAAAATTGTTAGCACCAGAACATTCTTACATGTTATCCTAAGATCCAGAGTATTTTATTATGATTGTTCTCAAAATTTTCCTATTGTTATGAACAAAATGATATTATAATACCATATTCTTTAAACATTCAACAATATTTTTATTATCTAAATTCTCATTAAAATTCTTTCTAAATTTACTAAGTGTTAACTTGAGAACTTTCTCTGATTTAAATGTTTAATAATTATTCACTCAAAAATGTTCTTCCATATTGTCTTAAGAGTTTCTTTATTCTTGTAAATTCTTTTGTTTCTTTTTATTACTCCTTATTTCACTGGTGTTTCTAGTTATAATGATGATAATAATAACAATAATAATAATAATAATAATAATAACAATAATAAAACAATAATAATAATAATAATAATAATAATAATAATAATAATAATAATAATAATAATAATAATAAAATAATAATAATAATAATAATAATAATATAATAATAATAATAATAATAATAATAATAATCATTGTCATCATTATTATAAAGGTGGTAGGCTGTCAGAATTGTTAGCATGAGTTCAAATTCCACCAGAGTTAACTCTGTCATCCTTTTGAGGTTGATAAAATAAGCACTAGTTGAACACTGAGGATAATATAATTAGTGTAAACTCCTTCCCTCACAGTTGCTGGCCTTGTGACGAAATTTGAAACCATTATTATTATTATTATTATTATTATTATTATTATTATTATTATTATTATTATTATTAATATTCTCTCTCTTTACTCTTTACTCTTTTGCTTGTTTCAGTCATTTGACTGTGGCCATGCTGGAGCACCACCTTTAGTTGAGCAAATCGACCCCAGGACTTATTCTTTGTAAGCCTTGTACTTATTCTATCGGTGTCTTTTACTGAACTGCTAAGTTACGGGGACGTAAACACACCTAATTAGCATCACCCTGTCCTTCTGTGCCTTAAATCCTGAGGCTCTGGCTTCGTCTTTCATGATATACATTCTGGAGGGTATCTTCTTCTGGAACAAGCCAGTCTCGTCCATATTGAAAGCCTGTCCATATTGAAAACCCTTGTCGTTGACAATCTCCCTGAAGATCTTGAGATACTTCTCAGCAGCTTTTTTGTTGGCTGATACTGTCTCTCCATGAAGGGAAGCACACTTTATTTTAAACGATTTCTGGAAATGGTCAAACCATCCCTTGCTGGTTTGAAGATCGTTGGGCTCCAGTGCTGTCAATGGTCTTGGTTGTGGTTCTCTGCTCTGTCTCCTCTGTCGAACTGCTGATATAATCTCTGCGCTTTCATGCAAATGATGTTAACACTTAAGGGGATGTTTTTCTTCTAACAGTCACTGATCCTCAATGCCAAGGCAGATTCCATCCTGACAAAGTGCGTATTTCTCACTATCGTTATCTTTTTGGCACTTTCACAGAAACTTACTGCTACGATAGTCCTGACTGCCACCTCATTCTTCTTTATGTAACATATGGTGCTTTCATGGATAAGATAATAGCGACCTACTGCAGCGTAACTTTCACCTTCTTGGAACATATCCAGCAATTGTGCCTTCTCATGGAGCAGCATAACCTTTTTCTGATGCTTAGGTTCACTGCCTTAGAAAGTGTAGGGCATTTGGATGGCATCCTAGGGCTTTAATAACATGCTGTAAGAAACAACTAAATACTAGAGATAACTACCTGACGCAGTTTTTTCCAAAAAACAAAACCTATAAAAAGTCTTCATTGCATCTAATATGTACATACCAACAATGGAAGATTGAGAAGATTAAAAATAATCATGGTTTTGAAGAATTTAGTTTGTATTTCCACTCTATATAGTAATCTATACTAAAATAATAAGAGAGAGAGAGAGAGAGAGAGAAGGAAAGACAGAGAGAGAGAGGGGAAGAAAGAGAGAGAGAGGGGGACCAGCAAGTAACCTAATTACAATGTGACTACATTGGCTCACGACCTTAAAAAATATCCTGTTGAAATAAACGTGTATGATTTTAAAAAAGTGGTGGTATAAAATTAACATTCAGTTTCGTGTTCTGTCATCCCTAGCCCCAGTAATACTTGCGTGATACACTGTACATACACACACACACACACACACACACACACAACACACACACATATATATATATATACATATATTTAAGTAGGTGAAGGAATTATCCTATGTTTATCGTCAGCATGGAAAATTCGTTTAACCGAAACCTGGGTAGCAAATTCACGTCAGAAACACGGTTGAAGCGACCTGTCAAGGGTAGAAACTCCGGGTTCCTGTGAAGAAATTTGTGTGTTGTATATGAATAAATGAAAGAATGGAGTCGAACGAAGATGTTAACAAAATTCCTTTACTCTCGACACATGTTTCGAAGACAGCATGTTTTCATTCCAAAGGAATAAAGGGTGCATTATGCAATCTTCTCATCAGGAAAGAAAGGGAGCCTCTCTCGACAACAAGACAAACAAAAATTTCGATGATTGCCTACATGGTAAACAAAGCGATAATGAGTGTTTAAAAAAAAAAAAACCGTTAGAAGAATTGACGTCAAAAATAGATAGTAGGAAGAGAAGGGATAAAGTAATAATAGGTAGGGAACAAGTGGAGAGGGAAGGGTACGTTGATTGAAAGAATGTTCGAAGGCTTAGGAAAGAATTTCTCTATAGAAGTGGGGTGGACGTAAAGCTAATTGTTCAAACCACAGTGACTATCGTTATCATTTATATGAGTAGAAAGTGTGTTTCTGCCAGTGTTTACATTTGTATGATTTTTTTTATGAGTGTGTTTACTAGGGGAACCTTAGAGAAAAGAATATGGAAGAGTTCAGAGTTACAAATGTTACAAAATTTCCTGCCCTTATCAAAAGGAAAGGATACAGACAGTATGAACCAATCTAACTTGAAAATTATATTGTTGTCTTTAAGACGCCAAACTAATTTACTTAGCCCTGTACTATGTCGTTTATTACTATCCCTGAATGTTGAATAGTGGTTTGAAATTTTCTTGGATAACTGGGAAGTGGATGCTCCTATATAGAAGAAGACATCGGTACCGGAAGAAATTCTACACTGGTAAATAGAATTCTTAATCTTAGAATTACTAGACAAAAATTTAATTCTGTTGGGGTTGTCCTCCGAGATCGAAACGAAGTTTTTATTGTTATGATTGTTGTTACTATTATTATTAGCGCTAACAACTACACTATTTCTATTATTATTAGTATTATTAATGGTATTACAACCAGTAATACCACCGACAATAATACCGTTATTGTTGTTACCATCAACACTACCATTGTTATTAACACGACTAATACTATTATTAATATTATCATTGTTGACACTTTTGCTGCTACTAATGCTGTTACTATTAATACTTTTCCTATTATTATGTTTGTATGATGGGTTGGAATTAGCAAGATTAGTGTTGGAACTCCCGGGTGAAGAATCTTTGTTTAGCAGCTTGGTATTGTGGGAAGATATAATTTGTGAAAGATTCCTAGTGTTAGAGAAAGCGATTCTGACCTTGTGGGAATTGATAATAGAATGATATCTAGAATTTCTGGGAAAGAGAGGCTCCCTTTCTTTCCTGATGAGAAGATTGCATAATGCATCCTTTATTCCTTTGGAATGAAAACATGCTGTCTTCGAAACATGTGTCGAGAGTAAAGGAATTTTGTTAACATCTTCGTTCGACTCCATTCTTTCATTTATTCATATATATACACACACACACACACACACACATATATATATATATATATATATATATATACTTACTACATATATATATATATATATACAATGAGAGGTTGGAGTTGTTAAGAGACAAAAACAGTGACAGAGGGGGAGAGTGTATGTGTGAAGTATAGATAGATGTCACAATATTAATTAGCATGCATTGATTGAAAGCAGAAACAAGAGATACAAGATACCTAAAAAAAAAATCAAGTGACGTGATGCGTGGTTATTCTAATCAGAGGGAGCTTCAGTTGCGAAGGGGCATCCAGTAAGCTGGCAAATATGGTATATTATCATTAATAATTTGTGAAAAAATATATATTGCCACAAAAAAGCCATAAAAATCACGGACAATGTTTACGATTCCGTGAATATGTGGTGGTTTCCACGAACAATTATTATTTCTGTGAATAACTGGGAGTGCAAATGCAGAACCACAAATAAGTGGGGATCACATCTTTCTTCTTCTTCTTCTTCTTCTTCTTCTTCTTCTTCTTCTTCTTCTTCTTCTCTTCTTCTCTTCTTCTTCTTATTATTATATTATTATTATTATATTATTATTATTATATTATTATTATTATTATATTATTATATTATTATTATTATTATTATTATTATCATCATTATTATTATTATTATTTTGTTTGACTTTTGCCTAGCACTTGTACAAGTTGGCTCCAAGTCTCACCCAGAGACCTCAAGAGACAACAAATTAGAAGTTCATGTTGGTGATATGCCTAGGGTACCATATATTTGGTTTTGTACATAGTGTTTAAGAAACCATAAGAAAATTATGAGTTTTCTTTAAAATTTGAAATCATATAGTCAGTATTTTACTTCGGATATGGGCAGTTCCTATGAGCACTATCTTTTGAATTTCTGCCATTTTGGGGTTTCCTGGTATCGTGTCTGATCAAGGTAGGAATCAACCCCTTTTGCTATCATTCCTCGGGTACTTATGACAACAGGTATTGCTTTAGTCTTGAGGCTCCACATTTTGCCAATTTCTACTTCAAGATCTTTATACTTGCTCACTTTCTGGTAGGTCTTGACAGATACATTAATATCAATTGGGACAGTCATATCAATGAGCAGGCATGATTTTTACCTGATGTCTTTCAATATAATGTCTGGCCTATTCGCATCCATATTTCTGTCAGCTTGAATGGTGAAGTTCCAGAGGAGTGAGATGTGATCATTTTGAAGCACTGGAGGTGTTTTGTGTTCCCACCAGTTTTTATCATGGGGCAGGTCCATGTTTTTGCAAATTACCCAGTGAACATACTGTGCAGCTCTATTATTATTATTATTATTATTATTATCATTATTATTATTATTATTATTATTATTATTATTATTATTATTATTATTATTATTATTCAGTAGTCTTATTTTTATCATGTGCTTTCACTGCACTACCAAGGGTATGTACTGTGGTTTGTTGTACTGCTCTTATTTTCATTGTATTGAAAGTGTTTTATGTAGGATGTGTGCGGTGCCTAGTAGTGCTATTTTTTGTATGTTATATATACTTGTAAGTCTTGGTGTTTTTGTTATGCATTGTCTGAATGTTTAAAAAAAAAAATTTTTTTATCATACCTAATGGGTCTACAGTAATAGGAATTCGTACATTCAAGTTACCTCTATCTCCAGATCTTTGTATTTTGAAAGTTTCTCTATTTCTTTTAGAGAAACATTGTCAGCCATTATCATCATCATCATTATGATGCTTTTGTTGTTGTGTTATTATTGAGTTGTACCGATATAATTAAAATTTGTATTTTTTAAAAAGATTTTAAATGATTAAAATGTTTTCAGGTTGATGATGTTCTTTTCATGATGTGAGTTGTATCAATGAGAATAATTTTTTAAACACCTGATACTTTGGAGTTTCCTAGTGTTTGTTAATAAATTGATATTATCCACAAAGCTCTGATGATTACAGGTACAGTGGCTGTTCGTAGATGCCACATTATTTTTGAAGCCTCTATTTTACAAAACTGATGTAGCCTGCAAGAATTGACATGTCTATGAGCAGACATGCTTTGTCTGGGTGAAATTTTGTCAATATTCTTGATCTGTTGGCATGAATAACTCAAATGGAGCAAACACTAAATCCCAAAGAATGATGATGCCATTTCGTTTTTCTTAAAATCCTAGCTATCTCCAATAGAGCAGATTTTTGGGTCTGCTCTGCCCTCATGTCAATTCCTATTTCTTCAGCATATTTCTTGAACCTGGTTGTTAGTGCTCCAAGTGCCCCTACAACTACTAGAATAGCAGTTACCCTCTGCATTGCCAACATTCTTGCAATATTATCTTTTAGCAAATTGTTTTTGTCCACCTTTCCCAGCTTTTTTGCTACCTATGCATGCATACTCAGGTATGGCAACATCTATGATTCTAGTTTCCTTTTTTCTTTTATCTACTTCAACAATTATTCTTACTAGCAAATCTACCCATCTACGATGGAGGCATAAAATGAAGGAAGGAAACCATGACAACAGTATATATTGAAAAATGTGTGAATGGATTTTAATATCAATATGATTACAAAACTTCTTTGTAGACGATATTTTGGGTGTGGTCGATGCAAATTTTTGAATTACTGGAGTCCGTTGCTCTATCATAGCAATGTATAACTGGCCATATGTAAACTTTGGAGTGGGCAAAAATATATCTACATGATCTAAAGTCTGGCCATGTGCCTTGTTTGCTATGAATAAGAAAGCTAGTTTTATAGGAAACTGCCTGCGTCTTAATTGGAGTGGAAACTGGTTATCGGTTGGTATAAGGGGTTTCCGCAGAATGAACAAGCATTTACCATTTTGAGAGCCACTTGCAATCACTGCTTTGATAACACTGGAATTTAGTATCCTGTATGTAGTATCCTGTTCCAATGCATGTATCTAGTGACTGGATCAAAATTCTTAAGGAGCATTATCGGACAGTTCTTTACCAATCTTATTTTATTTAATGGCTTGAAGTTCTTCAAGAAATCCTGTGGGTACTGGTGGTAGTTTACGTTATCTATTGTATCTGAACTACTGTTCTCTCAGAAAGTTGCTAATCATGTGCTCATTCACACTGTTTACCACTTCATTATTTGAGGTGATGACAGCTCATGAACACAGTCATGGTGTGATTTTGTAGTCTTCACTTAAATCATTAAAGATGAATTTGCATATTTTGGGAATAGATGATGCTTTGAGTACAAAATCTGGCCTAATTCGAATCACATTCCTCAGAGAACAAACATTGTCTGGAACTGATGTCGCTTAAATAGGTTGTCAAATTTGCATCTGAAGAATTTTGTATCCTCATGTTTTTCTTTAGACTCAACTACGTCACAGACCTTCAGATGTACAATGTTTTCAAAGTGGCTTGCACTATTTGGGCTCGACTCCCATGTATAACAACAGGTAGAATCTGCTTCCAGTCACCTACAAAAAGCACACATACTCCTCCAAACAGGGATTTGTTTGCTGTAATATCGTGATATCGTGGGCAAGATTCCCAGTTTGATTCCAAGAAGTGACCTGAATAATAATAATAATAATAATAATAATAATAATAATAATAATAATAATAATGATAATAATAATGATAATAATAATAATAATAATATAATAATAATAATAATAATAATAATAATAATAATAACAACAACAACAACATCGGAAAATACCTTATGAATGAAAACCCAGGTTTGAAATTTCCCCAAGAAAACCTGATGAAGGCTGGAGGGTATATCAACTGAAACGTGTTAACAACAGACAAGATGAGGACAAATATCCGTCAAATGTAAATAATGTGAATAAAGTTTGTTTTAAAGATGATGAACAAACCACCCATGTTTTCAGAGGTGAATTATTAAAATCTCAAAGAATTCCCCTCATCACATGGCTATGATACTCCCCCACTACTTCTGCCCGTGATCAGAGATCCACATATCGGCAGCCGCTAAGGAACATGCTCAACTAGTTAAAGTCAAGTAACTAACAAGCAAATCTGTGCTATTAAGCCGAGTATTTGCTGTAGCTCATCTTTTATGCCAAGACAAAACATGTACATAACACTTCCAATAAGTTAAGGTCAGAAACCATGAAAGTCACTTAATATTATTGTTGTTGTTGTCGTTGTCGTCATCGTTGTTATGATGATGATGATCATCATCATCATCATCGTTATCGTATTTACTGCTGATCATTTCTGATGGATGCCCAAGACTGGAATCTAGCAAGTTTTCAACTGCATAAAGAAATGTATGAGTCAGGTGTTTACACAAGCTCTGTCAGTATATCACGAAACATCTACACAAACACCTTATACATTCCTGTTAAATATTTTAGCCATAAGTTTAAAATTCTTATCTTGCTCTGATGCCTTCGACTAGTTTGGTTTTGCAGCATCTGGACTGCTTCTTTTGCTATGGTTTCTCATGATTATTCAGATACTGTTGTAAAGATATAAAAGATTTAAGAAATATGAATAAAAGGATATAAATCTTCTGATACTTTATCATTCCAATAGTACTAATAAAAAAAAAAGTGACCAGGACTAAATTCATTCAAATTTAGTTCACCAGATGAAGATTGTGCATATATATCAAAACGGTTAAATAAAAATATATGGAATCAATATGGGCATGTAAAATAGCAACAAACAAAACAATGATGTATACGTTCATTCTTAATATCGACTTGGCAGACATCGGCAAATAATTTGTTTGTTGAATTCTATAAACAAGTCGACCATTTTTGTTTAGCTTCAGAGATTTGAGGGTAGCTTTAGCTGAAGAATCGCAGTCATATCTAAACACTGCTGTCTTAAAATTCGCCTATGTCACTAAATCACGTGTGTATGTGTTGCGAGTAGATATCGTCTGAAAGGTAACGTTCTCCAGAGGTTAAATATAACAGTGATTAGCGTATTCACGTTCAAATCTGTTGTTAACCATAAATTTGCACGTCATTACAACATTGTTCTGATAGAAAATAAGCGCGCGTATGGGTATGTATATATACAGGGCTGGCCAAAAGTCACGCACCAAAATATTTGTCAATTGATTTATATTACGTCACTATTATCATCCTTCATTTTGTTCTTCATGTACAAGTATGCGTGAATTCATCATTGTTCTATTTATTTTATTCAATTTTAGAAAAATTGATGCATGACTTTGACAATTTTGGAGCATATTAAACTTATCTTGTGCGTGAATTTTGGCTCACCCTGTGTATATTTCTGTCTAGATGTACACATACATACATACATACATACATACATACATACATACATACATACATACATACATATATATATATATATAATATATATATATATATATAATATATATATATATATTAATAAAAAGAATTCTAACCTTGTCTGATTTTCACGTTTTATTTACAATCTTATAATGATATATTATAAGATAATATATTATAATTGAATAAAATAAAATGAAATAGTAGAATGTTAAATGTTCATTCTGATTGAACTAGTACTTTCATGCATTGAATTCTGCAATCTTCGGGTTCATGTAGTAGCGTTGACAGTCATGCTTCACAATATAGATATACATATATATATATATATATATATATATATATATACACATACGTACGTGCATGTGTGAGCGTGTGTGTTTGTGTGTAACGAATATTACATTTTTGAAGGGTGAGAGAAGACGTTTATATTCGCAAAATAGTAGTAACGAAAATGCAGGCGTTGTCTGAACTAGGATGCTTTATTTTACTAATGCCCTCGCTAACAGCTGTTTCTCACAATCCATACTCAACCCAGCGCGATTCCACACATCTATAGCTGTTTACACACATCTATATCAAACCAAAGATGGATGAAGGATATGCGCGGCCATATGTATTTGTAGTTATGTGAAAAAATCAGTCTTCGGCACCTGTAAAATACGATGTTCATATAAGATTGACTCTGTATTGTATGAAGCCTTATGGCAACAAATGAAATGCATAAACTGACGGCATAACTCCTCTACTTATCTTTTATCTTTGTTTTTTCCATTTATTCCAAACATACCATTCCGTTTTTGATTTCATTAAAGACTGAGAGATATTTTTCCTTATTATTTTATATCTTTTTATGCGTAATTCTTTTCCACGTTTTTCATTTCGGTCCTAATGAATCTTTAGAGAATGGAAACCCAACCACGAAATTATCAATTCACTATCACGAGCAAACATCATTAGATGAAAATCAACCAATGAGCTTGAAGCTGCGCCCGGAACATCATTACGAATGTGCTTGAGATTTGCACCCTTTTTAACTAGTTAAGCAGTTTAGCGCTTTAATCCTCACAAAGCGTTGAGGACGGTCAAAGAACTCACGCGCCTCACCTCTTGCCAGTCAGAAAGAGATGCTAGCATTCAAGTATGACAGATCTTCATTCTTACAGAACAAAATCATAACAATTTGCGACGGATCGTATCATTTGTCTTCCACTTTTCAGCTAGCAAATGGCCAAACAAATCCAGTTAAGTTAATTCCTACATACTATTCTTGTAGCGAGTGAGGATTTGATAATTTATATTTGTGTACGTGCATAACCTCTTAATAAAATTTGTTGTTAAATGTTCGCTTGTTTGCTTTTGTTGTAATATATACAACCATTCTGATCTAACATTTAATTAATAAAACTACAGCATCAATCTTTTCTCACGACAACTCGACCCTGCAAAAATGGTGACTCAATGAAGAAAAGCCTACAACGACCAACTTGGCGATAATGGTCCCCAGCAAAAACAAAAATACAAGCTCATGACAAACCTATACGAATAGATGTAAGTGGGTAAGAGCGTTATTTTGTAATTATATAGGCTACATATATTATTGTGTTTAACTTGCTGATGTTTCGGTAACTTACCGTTTTGTTTAGTTTATCTACGGAAGAGAATCTTTTTGGTTTTACACACCAGATCCATTTGTTTCTTTTAAAATTTCTACACAGTCATAATTTTCCATGCTAATTACGAAAACCATAGCCAAGTTTTGGGAGAAATTAATAATAAAGGAGTTATACGCATTAAAAAATTGACTTTATTTATTCATTTTATTTTATTCATCTATCTATTTATGTTTTTAATTTCAATTAATCAGATGTGGTCGTTTCCGACACGCCAGAAGGTAGAATTGCTATGTATTCCCATGACAACATATTGAAACAACTTGAGCAAATATTGGCTTCAAATTTTAGTACAAGGCCAGCAGTTTTGGAGGTGGAATCGAATGCGTCAACTCCAGTGCTCATCTGGTACTTATTTTTTCGACACCGAAAGGATGAAAGGCAAAACCGACCCCGTCAAAATTCGAACTCAGAACATAAAGACGTGCAAAATGCTGCAAAGCATTTAGCTGTGTATACTAGCGATTCTACCAGCTTGCCGTCTTAACATGAGCAAATATTTAAATGAAACAAATATAGACAAGAGCACTCAGAAAGACCAAACTTCCACCAAGGCAACATAATCCTCTCAACGATTAGCCGGAGATGATTTTTAAAATGAGAATATCTGAAAGAAACTTGACTGCTCTCATAAACGAGAATACTAAAAATGAATCTGACCACTCACAAAATTAAGTAAAACAACCGGAAGAATAATCTAGAATCCTTGTCCGGTACCTGATCGACCTCAATAGTAGTCATGGAATGTGAAGGTGGATGTGCAGGCCGTGTTTGTAATGCTGTGTGTGTCGTCTGCAGTGAGAAAAGAGACAATTTTCTCTATGAAGGCCTTTTTTAGTCTATCCACTGATATAGTGTCTTTACGATCATTAAGGTGTACAGTGAAAAATTTATCCGTGCGTGAAGACAACGGAAAAAACCTGCATACGGTTTAACAACATCGCTGCACACCAAAACGTGAGTCCAAGAAGTAAAGCTTCCTTGAAGGCAGAGCTAGAAATGCAATTGTCAATTAGGTAAGAGGTTTAAAACAGGAGCGATATATTCAAAATTAGTAAAACTAAAAGTTGTCGAGGATAAATTAAATTTATTATTGTTGCTGAATATGTTAATGTTATTTAATTTCTGAACGGTTTTGCTGCCATTTGTTTATGTAGTTTGATTTCTTTATCCATCAGTTTCTACTAAAATAGAAATGCGAGTAAAATCTCCTAATATAATAATGAGCGTAGCCTTCAAAATCACAGAGTAGGAGTAGGACGGAGTAGGAGAAAGAGTAATATAATTGAAGGGAGAGGAGAGAAAGTAGTAATTCAGTGAAGGAAAAGCAGTGAGAGTAATAGCCGTGACTGAGAGAGGGTGAGAGAAAGTAATAGCAATGGAGAAAGCAAGAGGTGATCGAGGAATAAGGAAGGAATGGGTAAAAAAATTTAGCGTTTCAACTCTGTGTGAGTATATGTGTGTGTATGTAAAAAGGAAGTTATGTGAATGCTTGTGTGTTTTTGCGTGTGTGTGTATGTGTGTGCATGTAAAGGGAAGTATGTGAATGTGAATGTTTGCATCTGTGATTATTATGTACCTTATTTTATACCTTATTTATTTATAAAATCTACAGTTGGTCTTCATGTCTGACGGCACTGGGTCAGCTAATTAATAATAAAACTTTGGAAGTAGCAACGCTGCCATAACTTAATTAGAAACCATGAGCGTACCGTCAAGGGAGATAATCAGAGAAAGACTTGAAAGTCAGGGTAAGATCATAATACTTCATGCAAAATAAAGTAAATTTAATAAATAATTCAGAATTCTTGTCCGGTACTGGTCGATCCCAAAATCTAATCAGTTCGTGCCAGTCCATCCAGCGGTTCTTGAGACATCTTGTCCACGGAAAAAAAAAGAAAGCACGAATGAAAACAATACCTCTGCCTTCACTTGGGCGGAGGTAATTAGTTTAGAACACCAAGAAAGCGATCGAGTGGAGAATTTGAAAAAAATTGAAAACGGAGGAGATTAAAGTGAGTTATTTCCCCACAGAAAAATGTAATACCGTGTATCAGAGTTTGTCAGCGAAAATACTAAGGGGAGATTTCTGTTGCTGGTGGAAGTGCCAAATGGCACTACAATTACAATGGGTTGCAATTTGTGATTGCACGGAAAGACTTGAGGCTAGCACAGTTTTTCGAACAATCATAATTGTGTTATTGCTGAGTGACACAAGACTACAACTTACGGCATAGAACGTGTTGCTTTGTTTCGTTTTCATCATTAAATATTTTTCATTATTGAAAAAGATTGCTAACATTTTTATTATTGAATTCTTACAATTAATGAATAATCAATAACAAAAGGAAAGAAAAAAAACAACACGTGGTATCTTGTTTCCAAAAACACACGGTAGGGTGACGTAATAATTCCGACTTCTGCAGCGTCAGAAATGACCACATCTAATTGGCTGAAAATAAAAAAAAAGAAGAAAAAAATACTATTCAAAATTTCATAACTTCTTTATTTGTAATTTCTCCAGGACATGGTTATGATTTTTGTAATTAGCATGAAAAATTGCATGAGAAGAAATTTTGGAACTAATCAGATTTTGTGTGCAAAACAAGAAGAATACACGGTAGGTGCTTTCATTGGACCATAAAAAGATTTCATGTTTCAATTCTTTAATTGGTTTCTCCTTCAGAATTGTCATTCATTCGTTCGTTCGTTCATTCGTTCTTCTTCTTCTTCTTCTTCTTCTTCTTCTTCTTCTTCTTCTTCTTCTTCTTCTTCTTCTTATTATTATTATTATTATTATTATTATTATTATTATTCTTATTAAGGCGGCGAGTTGGTAGAGTCGTTAGAACGCTGGACAAAATGCTTAGCAGTATTTCGCCCGTCACTACGTTCTGAGTTCAAATTCCCCTAGGTCGACTTTGCTTTTCATCCTTTTGGGAATCAATAAATTAAGTACCAGTGAAACACTGGGGTTGATGTAATCGATTAGTCTCTTCCCTCCCAATTGCTGGCCTTCTGGAAAAATTTGAAACCATAGTTGTTGATATTATTATTATTATTATTATTATTATTATTATTCGTTATCACGCCAGGAAGATTGCTTAGTGGTATTTCGTAAGTCTCTACGTTCCGTGTTCACATTCTGCCGACGTTGACTTTGCCTTTCATCCTTTCGGGGTCGATAAAATAAGACTCGTTGATTACTTGGGTCGATGTAATCGACTATCCCCCTCCCCCAAATTTCAGGCCTTATTGTAGAAAGTATTATTATTATTATTTGAAACCATCATCATTATCATCATCATCATCATCATCATCATCATCATCATTATTATTATTATTTGCTGCAGAGAACATCGGACGTGTTTTCAAACGGTCAAAGTAAGTCCTGTTTAAAACATTTTGTTTACACCCGTTTGGTGCCGCTTTTTCTGTTTCAATTTTATTCCAAGTTGTGAATAGAAACACCGAAAAACTGCCTCCGGGTTTCTGTCTTTGTCTGGCTCCTCGCGGGGCTATATTTGCCCCCCAAAATAAGTTCCTCGGCCGTTTAATCATATAAAATTCAACTAGATGGCGGCGCCCATCTTGAAAGAATTAAAAAAGAAAACTGCCCCTCCTTCAGGTCTAATATCTGCTGAAGATTTCCTTCTCCTTCCCTCTTTTACTGACAGCAACACAAGAGAAGGGATGAAAAAAATACAGGGGCGAAAAGTACAAAGTCCACCTCCCAGCAGCAACAGTGAAGGCAGTAGCAGTAGTAGTAACATCGACAATCGCTGTGGCAGCAGCGGCAGGAGTGATTGCAGTAGCAGCAATGGTAGTAGTGGTAGCGCAACAATACGGGCAATAGCAGCAGCAGCAGCAGCAATGGCAATGACAGTAGTAGCAGAGGGCAGTTTCGTTAACAATGTTACGGATTTTAGCGGGGAAAATTGAACGAGTGGAAGGAAATAGCGGTAACAATAGTGGTGAGAGTAGTAACAGTGGAAGTGACCACAAATCCACCACCAGCATAGCCAACAGTAGCAGCGATGATGACAACAATAGCAACAACGATGACAACAACAAAACCAAAAGGCTTGCCGACGTGACAAACACAAGGAGGGAGATATTTTCCATCGCACTAGATGGGAAAGCACGTGAACTTTCATTAGCGAAAGACATTAGGTTTGAGCGATGTAAAGCAGCAATGCTTGTACCTCCCGAAATAATAGAGGCAAAAGAAAAGAAGACGGTCTATTGTAGATGCGTATCACGCCAAAGTAGGGGAGCAGAAATCTCTTCCATCAGACACTTTGAGAAAGCCCTAAAACATTTTAATAGATGTGGTCCATATACAGAGAGGGATGCAGTTTAAAAGTGAGGACTTAGCGCGAAGACATGCAGTATTACCTCGGTGGACTGAGGAATGGGTCCACTACCTCTCAAAGAGAACGACTATGGTTAGGGTAACGGGCGTGCCGCCGGCGTAAACGTCTGTTGGATTGTTGCCTGTGTTGTACAGGGCCCAGACTCACTCCTGGAGGTAAAAAGGAGCAAAGGGAAAACTAATTCGGAATAAATATGGAAATATTAATCCATGTCAAATAAGATAACATCGAAAAGATCCTGGGCCTGATCCAGCTGCCCACCAGAGTGGACTGTGTATCTTTGAGGAAGGCAGGAAGCCCAGATGTGATATCTGTGGGGCCACAAACCAGAGAGTGTTCTATCTCCAAAAGTTGGGAGGTAAGCGGCTACACATGCAGCCTGCATCGCATCCCGAAAAACAGCGATAATAACGACAGAGAGCTTTTTAAAAAACTGTAGACCCATCTCCAACAACAACAACAGAGCCATGTGAACCCCATACAATGGCAATAACTATCTAGGGTGTCTCTCAAACCAGCCCCCTCACCCCTCTCTCAAGAGTACTCAAGGCACATGCACCACAACCATATATGCGTGATATGATAATCTCGTATCGCGATAACAGCACATGGCCTTGCATAGAAATTTCTTCAGCTCGAATAGCTCATTCTGCTCAAAATGTCCCTGAATAAGATTGTTTAAGGATGATGAACGAAATAGCAATGTTTCCTGAAATAATTTATTGGAACCCTAAAGAATTCCTATCAACACATGGTTACTCCTGCACATGATCAGGGATGCACATATCGTCAGCCATTAAGAGAGATGCTCAGCTGGTTAAGACCAGGCAACTGACAGGCAAATCTCTTGTATGGACCAGGAAAATTTTCTGTAACCCATTCTTTACACCAAGACAAAATATATACATGTTAACACTTCGAATCAGTTAAGATCAGAAACCATGAAAGCCTCTGCCTGGTACTGCATCAGGGCATTTATCATCATCATCATCATAATCATCGTCGTCGTCGTCGAAATCATCATAAGGTTGTGAGTTAGCAGGATCGTCGGTGCATTGGAGGAAATGCTTAATGATATTTTTTCTAGAACTTTGTGTTCTGAGTTCAAATCCCACCGAGGCCAACTCTGTATTTTATCCTTTCACTATCGGTGAAATAAGGCAATATTTACGCCCTGAGGTCAATACAATCAACTCACCCATACCCTGAAAATTGTTAAACTTGCGCTAAAATTAGAAAGAAATTATATTTTTGTTGTTGTTTTCGTGGTGATTGATATTTGCTCTAATAACCACAAAAATTTATATTCCTGTTTCACACCTCTGTTTTCTTTTCTCTTTTTTTTTGGGGGGGGGGGGCTTTAAATGGGATCCATTTATTGGACTTTTTCCTATTAATTTTGTTTTCCTTTGGGCAAAACTCAGCACGGTTGCATCATCAATGGAACTGTTTTTATAAAAAATCGAAAATTTTCTTTAATACACTTGCGGACAAGATGTGCTATCATAATTCTTGCAGTAAAAGGTGGTGAAAGAGGATGCCAGGTGGACAGAAAAAGAACTAGGAGGAAAGAAAAGTATTCCTAAACCTTAAGCTTATACTGCTACATAGATACCACCATATGGAGATTAAAAGAATAATATTAACCGCTACAGTAATGGAAGAAACATCAGAACAACATTAGCTACAACAACGACAGCAACAACAAGTATAGAATTAACAAGGTCAAGAACAACAACCACAACGAGAGAGAAACAAAAATAAAACAGTACTGTAGTCTGCGTGGTATGTGTATTGGTATGTGTAAATTTATTGCTATGTGTAAAAAAGCATTGCTATGTCTAAATATTATGAACATTTTGAAAATAACTTTGAGCAGTGCAGGTGAGAGGTTAGGTAAAATATTTGTGGTTATGTCAATGAATGAAATCAGAGAGAACAGATATTGCAATATTGTAAAACCTAACATAGGTTGTTTAATGATTTTATAGCATTTCGGAAAATGTGGCTTGCATCTAAAGGGAAACAGCATGGGACTGAAGCAGCCACTTGTGGTAGTGAGCAAAAAACTAGAACAATGTCTACAAGTACGTTTCAAGTTGCAGTTATGATCGTACTGAATTTGAAAGGTTCAGTAATCAATACCACGGACACTAACGTGCCGCTCAACACGAACCAGGCCAGGCCAGGGAATAGAAAAATAAGGGAAAAGAGCAGAGCTGAAGACTACCTCCAATAGGACCGAAAAGGAATATGCTGGATGTATTAAGGGATATTTATAGCATTCGCGATTATTTTTATGTCGAAATGTGTGATGGTCGTCAAGAATAGAAAATATAAAATATACGTTTGTAGCGAATGAGACGACGGGAATGTCCGGTTCTAATTGATCGTCAGGAAAGGCGATATGTTTTCTGTCAGGAGCTGGGCAATCAGGCATTTTTCTCAAACGTCTAAAGGTATTCGAAAGAAATTCTAGTTCATTAATGCTACAGGCCAAATGGAATGGCAACTTGGACTTATTCAAGGATTATGCTGGAGGAAACGAGAGTGGGATGCAAAAGCCTCACATATCTGATCTGGTAGTTACATCTGAATTTTTGCCTATAACACTAATGCGGACATAAACTGTAGCAGGATGTTTGGTTTGGACATTTGTCTGCAGTTTCGAGTTGTAGGTGACACATTTATGATCTGTACAACTGAACTACACAAGACCAACTGACTTGTGCTCAGTAGCTGGAATTTGAATGCGTCTTTCCTGTTATGGAAAAAATTCAGGAACTGCATCAGATAACTAATTAAGAAGGAATTGAGAGATGGTAGGTTTCATTAAAGAGAAAAATTAAAGGGGCATTTGTTAGCTTCAGCCTAGAATTAGGCACAAAAAATGTTAGAGGAGAGTAACTCGTAAATACATTAGAAGTGATTCATAAAACAAGCATAGTAAATGACAATGTGGCCTTTAGTTATTTCTTCGACATGAAATACGAAGAAAGTGTTGTTCATGATAGAGTGTTTGCACTAAAATGAGAATATGAAAACTGTTGACCCTGTTTAGTAGAGATGCAGCACGGAAACAAAGCCACATTTTGATTTCAATATCAGCTTATCCAATAGTTTGGAAAATAAAAACATTCCAGATAAATATGCTTCACAAAGGAGATCTAACAAAATCGGAACATATCCGCTGCCGTAAAGAAAAAATCAATTGGTAACTCTATAGCTTTTATGTTCGAAAAATTTAAATTAGCTGATATTGTTAGGGTTGGTACACTTGTGGCTTCTTTTAGATTTTTAATACCTAAGATGAACTTTGGTCATCAAATTCCATGCATAATCTCAATTTATTGATGCTTTTCAAGTCTCAATATTACATGTATGAGGTTCTACCACACAAACACAAAACTCACACACATGTATATGTATGTATGTATATATATATGTGTGTGTGCGTGTATATATATATATATATATATATATGCATACTTGCATGTAAATATACATACACACACACACACACACACACACACACACACACACACACATATATATATATATATATACATGTTTACATATATGAACATATATATGTATAAAAATGCATATATCTGTATCTATATGTTTATATATATATATCTATATCTATATATAGATACGTACCATATATATATATATATATATATATATATATATATATATATATATATATATATATATATATATATATATACATGCATACATACATACCATATATACATATATATGTATGCATATATATATATATATTTATACATGTATGTATTAACATACACACTCATGTGTGTGTGTATGTGCGTGCGTGTGTGCGTGCGTGTGTACGTGCGTGTGTGTGTTTGTGTTTGTGTTTATGTGTGTATTTATGTATAGCAGTATAAGTAACCTTATAGTTACTTAGTTCTAGAGCTAAGGTGCTTGCAAATCAAAAGTTGTACTCAACGTGTCTGAAGGCAGAATGTGTGATTTTATATTTCAAAGTTTACCCAGAACTTTCATGTAGGAAATAACAAAGCTGTTTGCTAGATGAAACATCTTGCATGATGTAACTAAACTTTGAAATGTATGTGCCTGCGTGCGCGCGCCTGTGTTTGTGTGTGTGCGTGCGCGCGTGCGTATGCATTTGTCTGTGTGTGTATATATAACTGTATACACACGCACACGCACAAACAGATACATGTGCAAACATGTATACATATATTCCTTTTCTCACGATTTAAATTTCATGTCATTGCAATCTTTTGGCGAGAACTGTTCTATTTTCTTTTTGTAACCAATTTACATACACCGGAGTAAATGTTTCTGAAACTAATAGCGTGTTTTTTTTTATTGTTTCTTGCGTGAACGCTGAATGTGGTTATCGCTTTTGTTGGTGTTTCCGGTGATATTTTTCTTATTTCGTTTCCTTTGTGGTTATCTCATTTTATTGGTTGATTTTTCTGTTTTATTTGATTTTAACTACAGTTGTCAGCATATCATATGCTA
>NC_042999.1:119696291-119706291 GCF_006345805.1 Octopus sinensis
TGCATGTGTACGTATGCATGTGTACGTATATATATATTATATATATATACGTATACATATCTATGTCTATATATATATGCATATATATATATATGTATGTGTTTGTATGTATGCATGTGTACGTATATATATATATATATATATATATATATATACGTATATATATGTATATACATACATATCTATGTCTATATATATATATATAATATATATATATATATATATATATATATATATATATGCATATATATATATATATATATAAATATTATATGTATATATATATACATACATGCACACACATTTATACATGTATATACGTATATATATATTGTTTTAATCTTTTATTCTTTAACTCGTTTCAGTCATTTGACTGCGTCCATGCTGGAGCACCGCGTGTTCTCGAACGAATCGACCCCAGGACTTATTCTTTGTAAGTCTAGTACTTATTCTATTAGTCTCTTGCGTGTGTGTGTGTGTGTGTTATTATATATACACACACACATGTATATATGTATATATACACGAGCACCTTATATGCACACAGTAGTGCACGCGCAAGCAAGCATAATTGTGGGCGTGTTTTTGAGACATATCTTTTATTAAACATTTAATATTTTTGATATTTATAAAAAAATAAATAAATAAAAATAAATAAATAAATTAATTAATTAATAAATAAAATAATATATAAATATAAAAATATACATACATACAAATATATATATATATATACATATATATATATTTGTATATATATATAAAATTTATAAGTTTAAATTATTTAAATAATTTTTTATTTTTAACTTTTATATTTTAAAATTAATTTTATGTATTGGCTTATACTTTTCCCTGTTTGATTTGCCTAATAGTGGTTTTATCTCTAATTTAATATAATATAATATATTTATACCATAAAATTGGATTTAATCCTAAATCTAATTTTTCCCTGTAAGTTTGGATTTATTCCCTAATATTATATATATACGACGGGCTTCTTTCAGTTTCCGTCTACCAAATCTACCCACAAGGCTTTGGTCGGCCCGAGGCTATAGTAGAAGACACTTACCCAATGTGCCATCTAGTGGGGATGAACCCGGAACCATGTGGTTGGGAAGCAAGCTTCTTACCACACAGCCGCACCTGCGCCTGTATATATATACAAGGAGAGGGAGAAAGAGAGAGAGAGAGAAAGAAAGATATAGATAGATAAGTAGATAGATAAGATAGATAGATAGATAGATAGATAGATAGAGAGAGAGAGAGAGAGTGACAGGCCCACATAAATATAATTAGATACTCTCAGGGGCACACAGACTCTGAATAGTATGTCACTTCATTCATAAGCCGTTTCTGCGTGAGGATTCGCCTGTGGTTCCTTTATTGCCCATATTATGATGTATAGCGATACTGACATGCTCTTCGCTTATGTCTTAAATGCAAATACTTTGTATGAGTGGCACAATGTCATTTGTGATTGTGAATCGAAAAGACATATGGAGTGGTAGATACAGTAGAATGCATGGCTAAATGCATTTCCTATTTCAGTTGTCGTCTTTACATGTGATTTTAAATCTTATTGCAGTCAACTTTTAGCATACTTTAGCGGATGATAAATTAAGTACCAAGGCTTAGCCAAGATTGATTCAATTAACGTTACCTTCCTTCTAAAAAACTGTAAGTTTTTGCAAATGTAAAATATCTTTATTGAGTATGATGTATAAAGTGGTAATAAGATGTGCCATGTTTGATATTTTTGAAGCAAATGTAAATTTGTTATTGCTAAGAAAGGATTCTTGTCAGTGTATTCAAGATTTAAATTGTTGCTGGTTAGCTTTAGCTCATCTTTAACTGAGTATGCATGTGATCAAAACTGTTCCAGCCGTGACCATCCTGTCGGTTTAAACAGATACAGTATATCTGTGATACAATATCCAGAATAGCATTTAACTTTTGGAGAATGTTATATGAAGAATATTTCGCTGCTATATCTAGCAAATTGATTGATCACATAGGCACTCCTTTGTTGACTCGAAGGTTGTAGATTTTGTTGGCAATGCCCTTAGTGGTGTATTCTGTTGCGGGAATGCGAGAATATTTGATTTTAATGAAAATAGTTATTTGTCCTAGGATTGGTTTGTAACCACTATGGATAAACCATTTTAAAGATGCAAAGGTATAAATATCGCAGTAAGTTATTGTTATTAATATTATTAAAAATAAAAGAAATCATAATTATTATTGTTGTTTTTGCTATTATGATGTAGTCCCCGACTGCGAGCTTACTAAATCGTTAGTACGCCGGAAAAAATGTTTTACAGCATTTCGTCCGTCTTTACGTTCTGGGTTCAAATTTCCACTGAGGTCGACTTTGCCTTTCATCCCTTCGGGGTTGATAAAATAAATACCAGTTGAACACTGAGGTTGAACTAATAAGACTTGCTTCTCCCCTCAAGGTTTCAGTCTGTATGCCAAAATTTGAAGTCATCATCATTATTAAAAATAAATGAAATTATAATTATTGCTGTTGTTGTTGTTGTTGTTGTTGTTGGTATTATTATTGTTATTATTATTATTATTATTATTATTATTATTATTATTATTATTATTAATATTATTATTATTATTATTATTGCTTTAGCACAGCTTCTAATGCTGGAGATGTACTACAGTGTCAGTTGTTCACTACCAGTGAACTCAGGTAGCACCTCTTACTTTTCGAGCACCTTCCGGAGTATTCGAGCGGTTCCAAGCAGTGCTGTTTTCTGCAGGTGCTCCACCCTTATTGTAGCCCCTATTTGTTCCATGTACTTTTCGAGATTTTTGCTTACTGTTCCCAGGGCTCCGACAATTATTGGTACTACTATTACCGTTTTCATCGACCAAAACTGCTTAACTTCCCAAGCTAATATGACATATCTATCAACTTTTCTTTCTTCCTTATCACATACCTTGTTGTCAGCTGGGTATGCTATATCTATGATCCAGCATAGTTTGTTTTCTTTCTCAATTAAGACTATGTCCGGCTTCCTATTCTCTATCTCATGGTCACACTGAATCATAAAATCCCTTAAGATCTTTGCATTTCTATTTTCGACGATGCCTTCAGGTTTGTGGTCGTACCAATTTTTTGCTCTGTCAAGCCCATACTTGTTGCAGAGTGTCCAATGGACAAGCCTGGCTATATTGTCGTAGTATCTCTTATATTCCTTGGGCTAGTGGCGTACATTGGCTGGTAATATGCCATACGGTTTCACCGTTTTGTCCATAGATTCTGCACTTAACACTTTCTGCTGTGTTGTCTATTCTGTATTTTATGTAGTTTGTTTTTAGTGCTTGCTCTTGGGCAGCACAGATTAGAGCCTCTGTTTCCGGTTTTAAATCACTTTTACTCATCCACAGCCATCTTTTTTCTCTGAATGTCTTATCTTCAACATCCCTATGAAATTGACCATGCGTACTTTTCTTTACCTACCTATTTTCAGTTTCATTCGTTTTCAATTTGATGTATAGTTCTTCATCTTTGCAATCATCCGACACAAACCTGACCTTCTTACTTCTAATAAGAGCGGTTCTGTGGCATTTTTTTACATACCATACTCTGTTGTTTTCTTCTGCTCTAATGTTGTGTTCGCATAATAAGCCCTCTTCCCCCTCTTTCTCTTGGTACATACAATCTGTCTGTGTCACTTTTTTGGTGGAGTGACCCATATCTAGTTAGCAACTTCCTTGTCTTTCTGTCTAAACTGTTTAGTTCGTCTACTGTCTATGCGATTAACCCTGCTCCATATCTAAGGATTGAAACCGCCCAGGTGTTGATAGCTTCAATCTTATTCCGTCCATTAATTTCATCTTAAGGATCAGTCTCAGACTGCGTAAGCATTCCACCTTAAATTTTTCTGTCATTTCTTTCTCCATCAATTTATCCATTACCAAAGTCCCCAAGTACTTATAGCCTGTCTCTTCTATCTGCTTCATAACCTCCCACGACGGTATCGTTAGCCCGTCCATACATTTGATTTTGCCTCTCTTCAAGACTAATACACCACACTTTCTCAGTCCGAACTCCATTCTGATATCAGCACTTAAGGTATACACCTTATCAACGAGGGAACTGACTTGGGCTTCATCTTTACCATAAAGTTTGAGGTCATCCATGAATAACAAATGGTTGACATTTTGCCGGTGGCTTTTGAATACATACCCAGCTTTTGCTTTCCTCAGAATCAGTGTTAGTGGTATCAAGCACAGTACAAAGATCAGTTATTATTGTTATTATTGTCATTATTATTATTATTATTATTATTATTATTATTATTATTATTATTATATTATTATTATTATTATTATTATAATTATTATTGTTGTTGTTATTGTTGTTGTTGTTGTTGTTGTTATATGGTCCCTTGAGCGGTGGCAGAGTCGTTACTGCGTCGCACAAAATACTTAGTGGCCTTTCTTCTGGCTTTACGTCCTAAGTTCAAATTTCGCCGAGGTCGACTTTGTCATTCATCCTTTCGGGGTCGATAAAAGAAGTAGCAGTCGAGCACTGGGATCGTTGTAGTAGATTAGCCTCCCGACCCTTAACATTTCAGGCTTTGTGCCTCCAGAAGGATGGATTATTATGTAGTCCCTGTTCAGCCTTGATCGATCATTTGTATGGCATAATAAACATTTGATCGATCTTCCCAATGATACGATGTCGCTGCCTGGCAAAAACATATAGGTGCTAAATGAAAGTTTAAACTATTCTTTTCATTTGGTAGCTACCTTTTTTTCTGTCCAGTCTACTCGTAGATTCTGATAGTTGCAACAAATGAGACAATCATGGTAAGCTGGGACAGAACACGGCACTTTCTGTTCCTTTGCACTTATTGTTGATGGTGTGGATTTCAGCACAATATTTGGGTTCTGTAAGGTTGCTGGTTTTGCTGCTATTTCTGTGTGCACCTGGCTGTATTCCTGTCTGAGTTGAATAGAAGATAGTACTTTTAGAATGTTCGGATATTGCTATATGGTATTTCATAGTTTTTGGGTTGTAATGGCAGCTGTTGTCATTGTAGTAGTCATGAGAGCTGCTGGTGAATAAAAATTTATTCCTACGACTGTATGTAAAAGTAATTAATAACACGCACGAACATTCGGGAGAAGCTTTACTGCACATAGTGTTTTCTGTGTTGGCCCTTTGGCAAAAACTAACAACAACAATTACACACTGGGAGAGACCTACCACTGAGATCTACGACAATTATTTATCTTGTGATAATAGCAATCTGTGGTTGGCTCGGAAAATAATTGCGCAATATTCGTGGTGACAAAATGTGTGTCTTCTCACTACTAATGGGTGGTGAAAGAGAAAGGAACGACTGTCTCACTATTCTATGAACAGCTGCCTCACATTCTTCGATTACTACCAAAAACCACCCATATATAGAGATCAAAGAGGAAGTTCTAGAAAGTCAAATTATGCGACAGACTGGCGCTGATTGGTCGTTTAATCGACCGATCAAGTGAAACGACAGTGGTCTCATCGTGGTGTCTGTTCGGCTATTACGTTATTCGATTTCGAATCCGCTACATGATGTTTTGCGGATCTTTTCGGTTTGAACGGCAGTTTTTTCTCGCGGTGTCATATGAAATTGTCACCCATAATTATGACCCTAGTATCGATCTATTGCATTTCAATCTGTTTTAGGGTTAGGGTTAGGGGTGGGGGAAGGGTATCTTTTTTTCTTCAGAAATGTAAATAAACCCAATCTGTTTCTTAAACGAGGGACATATTCATACGACACAGAATGTTTTCACCTCAATAGACATCACTGATTGGTTGAAATTGCAGAAATTGAAGAAAAAAACTATAGAATTTTCTCAATAAAGCCAAGAGAAAATATGTTTTATAAACACATTCTACCAGTATACGAAGTTTAAAAGTGTTTAGTTACGTGAAAATTATTTTAAAAACTGCCGTTCAAACCGAAAAGATCCGTTTTGCTGTAGTGACAGAAGCCCGTGTGGGTTGAAACTTGTTGCAGCAACAAACCCTGACTTTTTGCATCCCCAGATGTTATTACCATTTTAGTAAATTTTTTTCCGGTTGGTCGGTGGCTAGTGTAAGTGGTTTGAAGAGTTTGTGAGGATGGGTAGGGTGCTGTTTTGGGTTCTTTGTAATTAACTGTAGTCTGTTGTTGGAAACTAAGGGTTCATGATGAATTTTATATATTATCTATACATGTTTATTTCTTTTGATCAATTCCGCTACCTGTGATTACTCAAAGTATGTTTAGGCATCGTTTTGCTCTTTTTGTTGGTTTTGTGCTTCTTCTAAATACGGAGGAGTTGTTTTTAACTGCAAATTCTTTGTTTTTTCTCTCTCTCACTCTCTCTCTCACTCTCTATCTATCTGTGTGTGTGTGTGTGTGTGTGTGTGTGTGTGTGTGTGTGTGTGTGCATGCATGTATGTGTTTGCAGTATGATAATGGTTTTAAGGTGACTGATCTAAGGTAGCGTCAAAAGAGTTACGTAGCTAGAAAACGTGTATATTTAGTCTGTGTTTCTGTTTTCTGTGCGTTCGTTTCGATGGCTGATTTTCGAGCTATGATAGCAGTGTGGGTATATTATTTGAGGTTATATTGTGAGGTGATACAGTTGATTAATCTGTATAATGTTTTACTGCAAGGATTTTTTTCTTTTCAGATAACTAATATTTGTAAAATTTCTGTTTTTGAAAAATTTGATATTTTATTTGTTTTATTTTAGTTGTTTGACGGTAAATTTTATTTCGGTTGTGTAAAGTGTTAATGTATTGTTTGATGTTGTCTCTGGTTTTCATGGAGTTGTCTATGTCTGCCATGTAACTGGGCCTGTAGTTTTCATATTAACTTGTCAGATGTAGTTTTTAGATGCAATTATAATTATTCAGTTGAATGTAAGTGTCACGAATTGTCTTATGATGTTTGATGCATGCTGCTGTGCTAGCTGGTTGAGTTAATGAATGAAAATACATTTCTTAGCTGCATGAAGAAGTAAATTAGCAACACCCGCGATCGTTTAACAGAAAAATTTATTGTCGCATATAAAGACAAACTGCGTTGCCATTTTACAGTTAGCATCAGCAAAAATTACAGACTGACTGGGAGAAAGATATTGCTCCGAGATAACATAAAGCTATTGGTACGGCAACATGTTGTTTAACCAACATATCTAAAAACAACTATGCTATCTTCGTGGCGATGGAAGTTTTTGGTCACCTATCTTAGCTGTCCGTCTGGGCCATCTTCCTGGGTCATCTAGCTGAACTGTCTGACTGTAAAAATCACGCTGAATGATTTTTATAGGGGACTATAAGCCAAATTCTAGAATGATCGAGAAAACCCCGTCAACGCCAACGCTTTACGCTGATTGGTCGGTTAATAGACCGATCACATGAAACTATGGTAGTTTCCTCGTGATGTCTGACAGCACACTTAGGGATTCGGTTTCGAATCAGCGCTATTCATGTATTGCTGGGTATTGTTGATTGAAGTGGTAACGAAATTTGAAAACCTTGGTGAAAGTCACTCTTTTGTACCACTTGGAATCTTGTAGAATTATATTCACTTTCGTCGTTGATATTTGTGTTTGTTATAATAATTGATAGGATATCTGAGAAAATTTGAGGAATTACGTGCATGAAGTTTGTGTAAAGTAGGTATGAGGAGCAGAACATGATGTCTGATGAAGATTTGTTGTAATTGGTCTGATGTGGTATGTGTGTGTGAGTGAGAATTGTTTAGCATGGAGAACTAATTTGTTACAATGATATCACATTACTTTTCTTTGATTGTCTATTTGAACATATAGAAATGTGTGTATTGATGTAGCCTCCAAACAGTGCTTGTAATCTTAAAGTGCAGTTGTTTGATCAGGGCTAATCTGTCTGGACAACTGATGCGGTTGGTACATATGTTTGTATTGTATTTGAATACATGTGTATTTGTATTATTGTGTTTCTTCTTACAAGATTTTCCCCTTTTCCTGTGTAGTATCGTTTCACATTAGTTTACGAATGCCATTTTTTACATTTATTTCCTGAATGCAAGATTTTATATATGTTATAAGACCATATCCATTGTAAAAGCATCTCCCTGAGTATAATTTGGAATGGTGTGCGTTTGATGTTCTGATAGGAATATTTCTGGAACTATTGCTTCATGAACGGCTTAAGTGATGATAAAATGTTTTAGTGTCCATAAAGGTATTTTGATGGCGTTATTATAGTATTACCGGATTCCTAGATATTTTGTGTCATGTTTACAAACTTCGTTTTTGTGCATGAAGCTATAATGCTTAAATATATCCTGTGTGGACTTGGCAGGTTGTGAAAGGTGACAAATGTAGCTCGTGTGTCCCATGTTTTGTTAGTTAGAACGTCTCAATAAATTTTACTTCTTTAGAGGTATTTCTCATGTCATTAGTACTGATGCATTTTACAGATTTTTGTGCTGTGTAAAGCGTTTGCTTTTAAATGAACGCTTTGTACAGATCTGTGTGTATTGAACATAGAGAGTAATATTTCCTGTTTCTATAGAAATTTTATTTTGAGTGTATTTTCTGTCTAATTTATGATTGTTCTTGTCTCGTGTAAGTATTTTCAAAGAGATTGTAGAGGTGCCAGGACCCGTTTTATGCAGACGTGTAGCTTCTGTCATTCTCAGTTCATTTGGATGCTCTGAGAGGCATACTTTTGCGTCAAGTGTTTATCGTTCTACCAGCATTGTGGGCTACACATCTTGTATCATTTAAGACATATTGTATTCGGTATTTGTCTATTCTGTATTGTTAACCATTTTGAAGAATGCTCGGTATTTTTAAGGTAAATTTAATTGTAATTTCTTGCAGGTTATATGATCGTATACAGACTTTCTTGTACAAATACTAATTGCAATTCTCCTTGTAGTTGATAATTACTGTATAAGAATTCTACACCATTTATCTCAATTTTAAGATTCAAGTGAATATTATAAGATCATGGAAACGTAATCTTTTCTATATTGATTAAATCCATCTTGTGAAAGTTGGAAGAATTAATCTTATACTCAGAAAACTAATTGTAGAGCATGTATGTTCAATAAGAGAGGTGACCAATGATTGCAAAATCTCAGCCGTCATTGCAAAGCTGGGAGTTTTAGTTGTGTGTTGTTCATGTTCTGAGAAGGAACGCGAGAGAACGCTTTCGCGGTCTCTGTCCTTTGTCGTTTGACACGAAGTGTTAAGGTTTCATGTAGAAGAATATCTATTGGCAGCAGATTAGGGAGACATGAAAATTGATATAATCAGCGTAATAGTAGGTGTGTAGGAGTATATATTGGAATAATAGCAGGAGGTACCGGCATGTCGATCATTGGTATATAGGGAAAAGAGTGCCGAGAGCAAAATCGAACATTGGGCTAAATCAAGAGGTGTGAGTCAAAAGACGACTCCATCAGTACACTCCGTGGTGTTATGATCTAATGAAAATTCTTTGTTTCAAGAGACAAGGGTACGAGCCTATAGAAATGACATTTAGTTTGGGAAAATACTTTATAGAGAGGTCTCATTGCTTTGCTTTCGTCTGGAGCTGCAAAATTATTTCACATAAATTTCTCCATGGAGGTAAGCTCGCTAGTGAATGTCAAAAGAAGTGGATCTCCTTTAGGTCTGGGTCACGGGAGAACATATATTGGGGGGTCGTAAATAAAGAAGAATTCTTGATGCCGGAGAATGTGACTTTTAACAACTATCTCCAATACCTTTGAATTGGAGAGCAATAGATTGAAAGTTGATGGGATCAGTGAGGTTGCCTATTTTGGGAATGGGACCATAGATCAGGATATACACTGGAGTTTGAGATGAAGGCTTCCATTATAAATATGTTCATTATACTGACATAGCTGGGAGAGGGGAGGGGGAAAGGGAGAGGGGGAGTAAGGAGAAAGAGAAAAGAGGGGCAAGAAAGAGGGGAAGAGGGAGACAAGGAGAAAGA
>NC_042999.1:119711291-119726291 GCF_006345805.1 Octopus sinensis
CATCATTGTCGTCGTCATCACCACCATCACCATCATCACCACCACCACCACCACCACTACTGCCACCACCACCATCACCTTTGAATAATAACACCACAACTACCAACACCACCACTGTTACAATCAATATCATCATCACCACTACCTCAGCTACCCCGACAATGTCACTACGTTTACCACTGCCAACACTGCTATCACCACCATCGATATCGCAACTACAATAGCACCAAAATAATCACTACCACTACCGTCACCACAACCATTACCTCCGCCACCTTCACCAGCAAGATTATCACCACCTTCAATAACCCTTCTTACTCTAATTGCTACAAGAATTGCTACTACCAATGCTACTGCGATCACCATTTTCTGGAAAACTATCTTGAATACCATCACCGCGAATACATCACATCCACCAACATTTCTACTGCATCACTACATTCCAGCCCCTTTCAAACACAACTGCAACAACTTTTCCACATAAATATAGATTTTAACCCAACACCGTGACTATTAATTATACGAAAAATACCACTATGATGACGAACCTGCAAGCAAGGCCAGTCTGTTTTAATTGCTCTTAGTTTCAAAGCTACCAAATGAAATGCTACAGGGAAATATAGTTTTCCCTTTCTCTGCAGATGTTGTGTATATAGTAGTTTTATGTTGTTGGCAGTAAGTCTAGTATAGTTCCTCGGGTTACCATCTCGTGGAGCGAAGATTGTCCTGCATAATACAACCTTGGGAACTCAAATTCCTCTTACTGGGCAAGTGGCTCGATTTTGACAACCGCGAGTGTGTTACAGTAATATGGATTGTGCAGTCGTATATTCGCAGTTGTTGTGTGCAATGTTAGAAGTACTGTTGTCATGGAAACATAGATAACTTTAACATTAAATGTATTCCTCTTTAGACGTCGCATACTATGTTGCTAGAAATCTTATTGGGTTTCGGTTTCCGATTTCACTCAAAAGCAATAAAAGATCGTCATTGTACGTATTATCAAGATTACTAATACATGCTCAGACAACTACATTTCTAGCATTACTTTTCACAACTGAGAACATACAACTTCTACTTGGACAACACATCTGCAATAACCGAAATCGAAATACTTGTTCACTGAGTGGAATGTCTCCTCAAGGCTGTGATATATAACACTACATTCACTTACCAGGTGGCGTCCAGCATCTCAATAGATGATATAAACTATATCTAAAGTTATTTAGGTCCAACAGTAAGATACACCACTAGCCTGTACTGTTTAATATGGAGCACTAGAGGCTAAAGATACAACCGTACAATAATAACTTGGAGCATTTTCAATAGAACATTCAGTAGAGTTATTGTGCGAAGATAGTCACGTTCTTCTTTTGCATTTAGATGACAGGCTTGTTCACCTTTCCTTTGGCAGACGTCTGTCGTAATTGACAACAAGCTGAAAATAATTTCTAGATGTGTTGGTGGGAAAGCTCTGTCCTCAAACAGTTTATCTCTTTCCACCATACGAATTCCTTCAACACAGCCATCATATAGAGGGAGATCATTCGCTCTACCTTACTAAAGGAAGGCGGTAAGTCAATCTTCACGATAGCCTCAACAAATAACCAGCTCCCTTCAGCACATGACAACTACAACAGTAGCAACAAGTGGAGGAGCAATGGCGCAGTGGTTAAGGCAGCGTACTCACGGTCGTAAGAACGCGGTTTCGATTCCCAGACCGGGCGTTATGAGTGTTTATTGAGCAAAACACCTAAGCTCCAAGAGGTTTCGGCGGTGTGGGGTGAACCTCACTGTACTCTTTCACCACACCTTTCTCTCACTCTTTCTTCCTTCTTCTGCCACTATGTAACCCACTATGGTGTGGTAAAACTTTCAGACTGTAGACTAGATTGCGAATCCTCTGTACCCCAGGATGGTTCAGCTCTTTACCCGTTAAAAGCCACTGTTTACAGAATGAGGATAACAACGTAGCTTTCGCGCCCGTGCAACCGCCAGTCTATCGCGTGTGGTGGGTGGATCTTCAAGTCGCCACACGCATTCTTAGTAGCTTAGAGCAGGCTCGAATTAGAGATTATTCTTTGTGGCTAATGGTGTGAAGAAGAAGAAGAAGAAAAAGAAGAAGAAGAAGAAGAAGAAGAAGAAGAAGAAGAAGAGAAGAAGAAGAAGAAGAAAAAGAAGAAGAAAAAGAAGAAGAGAAGAAGAAGAAGAAGAAGAAGAAGAAGAAGAAGAAGAAGAAGAAGAAGAAGAAGAAGAAGAAGAAGAAGAAGACAACAGCAGCAACAACAACACATTCAAATTTCACGTCTGTTGGATTTATATTAAGGACATAAAGATTTGGAAAACGCCTCAAGGTATTTTGTTGAATGTTGATAAAAAGAGCACAAAATCAATGAAACGTAAAATGATCAGAACTTTACACACCTTATCTTTTACTTGTTTCAGTCATTAGACGGTGGCCATTTTGGGGGGCACTGCTTGAGGAATTTTAGCCAAACTAATTGACCCCAGTATTTATTCTCTTTTAAAGCTTTGTACTCATTTTATCGGAATTCTTTTTGCCAAACCGCTAAGTTACGGTCGCGTAAGCACACCAACACTGGTTGTCAAGTGGTGGTGGGGTATAAACACAAACACAAAGACACACACACATATACAGTATACATACATACATACCACGGGCTTCTTTCAGTTTCTGTCAACCAAATCCGCACACAAAGCTTTGGTTGGCCTGAGTTTATAGTAGAAGACACTTGCCTAAGGTGCCACGCAGTGGGACTGAACCCTTAATCATGTAGTTGAGAAGTAAACTTCTTACCATGCAGCCACGTCTGAAAATGAATGAATATACAAATAAATAGCCTTGGTATATACAACACACATTCTATACAGAATATATTCACTTTATTAGCCCAACTGACGGAGTACACATTCTGCATGACTCATGCTATAAGTTTTCTACTCTATTGCTATACAATAATATAACAAGACTCGGCAACATGTACACTAAAAATCACTACCCCAAAGGGAAAAAAACCCTTCACATAGCATGTACTCTACATATACAAGAAAAGAAACAGTAAATTAACAAACACCAGAAAACAAATATGGTATAAAAATACTTCTACTTTTCGTTGATATAATGTTGTTCACATGTGAAGAACACGTTGGTGTACCTGGCGGTTTAGTAGAAGCCAACATTAAACTTTTGCACGAAAACATGATGATAATAGTAATAATTTGTAACATACGAAAAGAACAGAAATTTATTGTGTGGAGTTAGTTGATTAAATGAATCCAAGTAAGTGATTGAAACTTTATCCGCCCAGCAAAAGGATGACAAACTCAGCTAAAATTTGAAGCCAGAACGTAATGCTGTATCTAAATATCTCAAGACATCAACTAAATTTAAAGGATAATTCACAGACTTTTAGAAAACAGACTCTTAACTGTCAAAGTAGATTACAGAACAGTATAAGCAATGTAGAAAAAGGAAATGAAGAAAATATCAATGCCGAGTAATAATAAGTGAATTAAACGAATTCCTAAAGACTTGCGTACTTATGACAATAGGAAATGAAGGATTAAATAAACAATCTACAGTTGCCAACATGAACTCCCTATCATACAAAAGACGATTGAAGTAGATCATCATGGGATGAACGAGAGTAAATTTAAGCGAAGACTTTATAGTTTACTAAGCGCAACAAGTAAAATAAACGAGATGACAGTATATAACACTTCTCTACACATACGGATGCAAAAGTAAAAAAAAACAAAAAAAACTCTTTTATGATGAGTAACAATGACATAGAGAATAAGCATCTGTTCGAAAGTCTGTTTTATTTAAATAATAGATAGCCACCTTAAATAATTACTGAAAAAAATGATATATATAAATTGAGTAGCATTAAGGAGAGTAAACGGTTTCGTCAGAAGTGCGTTCGAAAATTATAACCATTCTATAAACTGTATATGGGCAACCTTTTTCAAGACGTTGGTCGTATAAGATATGAATCATCACCACGTGGATAAGACTACTAAAAATATTCAAGGTAAGGTTCTGTTAGGCGTGCCATTCAGAAAGTCCGGACTGCAGTTCGCCAATGACAGCAATAGCACTCAACAATAATTGAAACATTTTGAAAAGATCTATTTTTGAAAATTAAGCTTACTGTAGATGTCGATATATAAGAAGAAGGCTTCTGATTTCGTGTCACGTGTCATGCAGCTTATCTATAAAGCAGCTGGAAATGAAGTAGTTTTGCGAACCTCTTTAAAGCAGCAATGAAAAAAGGGGCAGATTGTTTTTTTTTACGGTACTCAAAAATACATTGAGTGCTAGACCTGTCTTCACGGAAACATCTACTGGAATATGACAGAGTGATTGTGCATAATCCTATATTTATTAGTTTTGAATTGATTGATTAAAAAGCTTATTCCAGATATTAAAAAAGAAGAGGAGTTATTTGGCTCATCCATCGAAAATGGGTATTCTTGGCTTACCTAAAGTGTGTACTGCAAAAAGTCCCCAACTTGAGAATTTCCTCCATATTGCTAAACACTGTAGCAAAGATATTAAGAATCATGCTTGATAACGGCATCACATCAAGGTGGGGATAGAATAAAAGTATTGAATAATTCCACAACTATAAATACTTGAGTAAAATTGTGTGCGGATGAACATGAAAAATGGATATTTTGACAGTCAAGTAATTTCTTTTATCTGTTTCTTGTACTATTAATACAACTGGTGACATTAACACTTAATAACGCATTTGCGATGCAGTCATAACATGACTCACTCTGTAACATTAGGCTGGAGTATAACAGATTTAGATTGCTATACGAAAAATTTACTTAAGGTGTACACAATAACTCTGACGAATGACAACTCTATATCTCTCGAAGGAAGAGTAGAAGCAAATCTGTGAAGGTTGAAGAACAGTATAAGAAAATTATTAATGTTGCCCGTCTTTCTGATGCATACATGTTTGACAAAATTTGATCAATTAAGACGTTTTACAGTTTCAATTTCCCTCCAATTTGAAGCCGATAATATGAGATTTGCCCACTATGGGTTTACCAGCACTAACCTTTTTCAATTTTATAAGACAGCCCTCCACTTTCGCAGAACCTATGTCAGAAGCAAGTTAGCTTGTATTAATGATGGTCGTTAAACAACAATTGGCAAGCAATACTCCCATGTTTAAAACAGCTAGTCGGCTTAGTACTGATCTTCATTATAAATGTGGAGGTTGTCATGGATACGATTGTCTGGAAAAGCATATGTTTGCGTAGATCTAATATTTAATATAACTGCTTCAAATTTCCTCAAACTAATTTGACAGCATCTTCATTCAATTTTTATTTATTTATTATTCAGTCGCTTGTAAATGCGAAGTGTTCATTGCAAATTCCTCTCATACCGGAGAAATCGATGTATTTGATGTTCAACTTGAACTTCTAAAGGTTGGTATTCATAGGTACGGTGTATGATGGGAGAAGGAGAAAGAGAGAATGAAGGAATGTACCAGAGTGTTGAAGTTCTGTAGAAATATAAGGGAAGTGTTTTGTACAGGGTCGAAAGTTGAGACACAATAAGAATAGTGAGAAAAGAGGATGATATTGGGGCGTCAGTTGCACACAGCTTGCTAGATCAAAGGCCTAGAGACTCTGCAACAGTTTCGATTTCAGTGGAAGTGACAAAATGGTGTTATAACGAAACTGGTTGAGTGTGGATAGGTGAAAGTTCTCATGACAGATTCAGGAATATCTTGAAGTAATTAATTACATCTCTTAATGCTTTAAGTTCAAATCGGGTCAAGTTGACTTTTAACTATCATCTTCTCTAGGTCGATAAAATAAGTACTAGTCAAATATTGAACTTGATATGATTAACTATATTTAATCCCTATCGTAGAGCACTCACATTAATTCTGCAGGATAAAAGTTTTAGAACTTGCCTCTATTCTAAAGTTGTTTTGGTTAGAATAATTTAAGATGTCTAGACTATTAACGTTATCTTTTGTTTCTATACTTTAATACATTTCACTCAAATTAATTACCCGATAGTCTTCGGGTGTCTTATTTCTCTCTATATAGAATTATTTGAATAGTTATCGAACTAATTTTAAAGCAAAGTTCCAATGACGTTTTTCTTAGTCTTCTCACGAGCTGTAGATTTTCTATATGAATTAAGAATTTTTCTTGCATGATTTATGATATGCCTTAATCTTTGTTCTCCAAACTTATTCCATTAGGCTCTCTGAATTTTTTCTCTTAGCGCATTTTTATTTTAATTATGCAAATTGTCCAAGGCCATAAATGTTCTCCACAGATTTTGCACGTCTTCATCTTCTGTCTGCTGTACTGACGATACTTATTAAGACCGAAACACGTGTCCACAACTGTCCTCGTTTCTCCTCCTCCCGCTATACATAAAAAAACATTTTCTTAATGACATCACACAATTTCTGTGAATTTTAGTTCTTAAAATTATCTTCCCTTTTCTTTCGGAATTGGCTACAATTGCCTACAAGCTGAGATAATTTCAAAAATCAAATAGTCATGTATATATTTGATAAGCCTTTATTCCTGGTTCCTAAAGTGGGATAGTGCATACCCTAAGAGGTGTAACTCCCAGCAGTTGACAGAAAAGACTAAAACTATAGATAAAGTGACAAACAAAATACAATTACGCTCAAAGTACAAAATACATAAATAAAAGATAGGCAAAAGGACAGAAAGGGAGTCTGGTCTACTATCAAATTACATTTCTATCCTAATGGTCAGATTATAAGGAAGATAGTTCTAAGCATACTAAATAATAGATAAAGAATAAAATAAAGTGTTTACAGATTATAAAGTGATAAAGCAGTTAAGACTCATCATTTCAGTTCTTATCTACTGTTAACTTGTTTCCTTTAAGCATCTAAATTACCTTCCTTTTCTCACGACAAAAGAGCTGGCCCCATTCCAAACTCGACTGAGCCTCCATTTAAAGTTGATTTATTACTGTCTAGTTTTTATGTCCTTCTTTTAGGCAAAAAAAGGAGATAAGTTTGCAGATAGCATTACCCACTCCGCATATATACTGTCCCATACAACCACTCACAGGGCAGTGCGCGTCGCTTTCTGTATACATACATACATACATACATATACATACATACATACATACATACATACATACATACATACATACACGTCCTCCCCACACATGCGCAACCACATGCATTCCAACAAAACCCACACCATATCCACTGTTTACAGTAATAAATGATGGACCGAAAGTCCAACCTGTAGACTAGTGTGTACATTCTTATATTCATGTATACGCATATGTCTGTGTATATATAAAAAGTATAGATATGTATTAACCCATACATGCGCACCGATATACTTCCCACATACATCCTAACCACAATACAGTCAGGAGAAAAAAATAATGATATACATACATACATACATACATACATAATACATACATACATACATACATACATACATACATATGTATGCACGTATATGTGTATATGTCTATGTATATATATATATACATACATACATATATATATACATATCTATATATATATATATATGTATGTATGTATGTATGTATGTATGTATGTAAGTATGTATGTATATATATATTAATAATATGAATAATATATAAATATATGCATATATGGATACAGGACATAAAAAAAACGTTCAACACAATAAGAAACGAAAACATAAAAACAAAAACATAGAAAACGAACTTTTTTGATCAACGAAAAAACAAACACAGAAACGAGACATGCAACATAAAGAATATTCCCCTTCATCAATTGTCCCTGTTTCATCTACTCCGCGTTACAAAGGTAATGACAATACGCGACTTCGTTGAAACAGTCCTTCCCGCAAAGCAAATTAAATTATATTTGGGATTTTTTGCGGAGGGTGAAAGTGGTAACAAGAATAGGACAGTGAGCACAAGACAGTAAAAACAAACGGTGAAGGTTGTTAAGCAAAGACGATAGAAAAATTATTATGAACGCTAGGAGGACGAGCTTATGAGAAGAGACAGTGTAAGCACGTCTTGTCTTTAGGAAGGAAATGGACAGGAAAATAGATTCCCTTTCGTCAAGTGTCAGCGGCAAGAGAGTCAGAGAGAAAGAATGAGAGAGAGGGAACGGTGAAGAGGAGAGGAGAAGAATAGGGAAGGGTGGGAGAGAAAACCAGAAAGGCTGAAGAACAAGAGAGGGAGGGAGAAAGACAGAGAAGAGATAGTAGAGATAGAAGAGTACGCATCGTAATTATTAAGATAAACCTTACTTGGAAAAGAACGCGTGGCGTTCGATCATATAATAATATGAATAATATATAAATATATGCATATATACATACATATCTGTACATACCTACACATATATGTATATATATACATACATATATGGGTATAGGACATCAAAAAAACGTTGAACACGATGAGAAACGAAAACATAAAAACGAAAACATAGAAAAGAACTTTCTATCATTAAGTTTATAAGTTAATAAATGTAGCGTGCGATAATTTTACTGTATGTCATCTAAAAATCTTGTGGTATTTATAAGATTCTGAAAAATGCCTTTCCTATCGAGCAAAGAAGATCCTAATAATCTTGGATGATATTTGTAAACCGAAGATTGGATTATTCCACAAAACATTGCATTATTTATACATTTTGTTCAGTCTATAATTACTAGTATTATCTGTGGTAGAGTCGTTATCGAAAGAATTACAATTATTTATATAATTAAAATGTAGATTAGCCATATTTTCCCTTTTACTTTTATTTATTATGCCGTTTCTCTTTCCTGGGTTATGATGACCACCTTCATCTATTTTGCCTTCTTAATTTCTTCCACTACCAAAGTATGGTATAGTGTTGTAATTGTTATTGTTGCTTTATGCCTTAATAAAATTATTATCAAGTATTTACTTGATTTTCTCAGTGTGCCAAGCCGTAGCTAGTGCGCGCGCGAGTTAAATATAATTTCATTTGCCGAATGTCAAGATATTCGATTGAATTTATAGTTTACAAACCCTTTTATGACAGAGGGTGGGTAATTAGATTTTTTATTTATATATTTTCATTAGGTTTATGATATGGTTCAAATAATCCGGCATCTAAACTAAATGTTATGCTAATAAAATTTACTTTACAGTAATTTTTTTCTAGTACAGAATTTCATTATAATCAAAGTTGTGTCCATATGAGCAACATCTGCACTTCCCAATACACCAGAATTACATGTAACTGTGTGAAGCATGAATATGAGTTGCAAAATATTAGAAAATAGATTGTGCAGATTAATTACATATCAAAATAGGTGGTTGAAAAGTTTTTTCCCCTTCATCGGGGGAAAAATGATGTTTACTCTAGATATGCGTTCAGCTCTTTACAAATTGAACGCATATCTAGTGTAAACAAAATTCCTCAACACTATTGAATCTTAAGATTTATCTGTAATTTGGACGAATGAGCTCCAGAAACGATCGCCGGAACATTGCATTTCTTCTAACATGTAGCCCCAAACTCTTTTTAATACCTTTTATGATACCAAAATGAAATTTTTTTTATAACGTTTTTATCTATATTCCACTATTATTTTTTTATCTATATTCTATTATTAATATGTTTATATATCTATATATCTTTGAGTCCATGTATATTTTTATATTTCTGTATATCTTTATATCTCTAATATATCAATATATGTTTCAGTTTGGACATCTTTTATTTCATCTTAACTAAGCCCGTATATGTATGTGTTAATCGTTGTCTGCCTGATTTGAACTTTTTCTATTCTGTCCACTATACTTATTTAACGCCTCAGGTTCGACTAGAGCACTTATACGCTATGTGTTTCGTAAGAAAATAATAACTATATGTATAATATATATATATATATCTTTATCTTTATCTAGTTTCAGCACACGAGCTGTGGCCATGCTGGGGCACCGCCATTAAAAGAAACCTGTGCATATCATATACGGCGGTGCATCAGTATGGCCGCAGCTCTGAGCTGAAACTAGAGAGAGAGAAAAAATATAGGTGTGTATATATTCACTTTTCACCTGAAAACGGCTTCACCAATTGCTTTCATACTTGTGATGCATCAATAATTTTACCTCGGACAAATGTTAGGCTCTTCATTTGATTTTTTAAATTAAAAATAAAATAATATTGCTTTATATATATGATTCACTTCTTTAAAAAGGTTTCGCAATGTCAACGTCCGGTATTGACGTAAAAACGGCGAAGTCACCCACTCTCTATTTTAATGTTTGCTGTTTGTAAACAACTTCAATAAATTACTGAAAGAAATATTTACTAAGTTCACAAAGTTAAATATTCGGTACAAGATAGTTTTTAACGTGCTTTTATTTATATTATTTGTTCATTCCATGTTTATCTCATTCATTGTTTGCAAAATTCTCTCTCTCAAACTCACGTGCACACACACACACACACACACACACACACACACACACACACACACTCTCTCTCTCTCTCTATCTCTCTCTCACACACACACACGGTTTGATTTCGTTCTGAGCTCGCACACTTCATTAATTTCCGTAAAATTTATATTTTTATTTATTTTCTTTTTGCACGCCGTGTTCAACTCTGTATTTATAGTCAGTCACACATGTATATGTGTGTTTTTGCATGTATGTTTGTCGACACTTCTGTATGTGTGTGTGTGTGTGTGTGTGAGTGAGGGAAGAGGTGTATTGTCATATATACGTACATACATAAATAGATATGCATACATCTTTTTTGTGTGTATGTGCGCGCGTGTGTGTGTGTGAGTGAGAGAGAAAGTGATGTCTAAGTGGCACTCTCGTTCTCACACAATACATGTACGTATACATGACAACATACCCTTCACTCTCTCTCTCTCTCACACACACGCCCATTTCATCTAATGTTTGGTATTGTATATCTGTGTTTGTGCGTGCGTGCAGTGTTCCACAGAAAAAAAGCTGAGGAATTTTCTTTCTTGATGCTCCTGGTGGTACAGGTAAAACATTAGTAACATTGCTTCTCTCCATGGTAATGTAGGAAAAGAAAAAAAAATGCAGTTGCTGTACCATTGTCTGGCTTTGCTGCCGCCATTCTCCTAGGAGGACGAACAGCTCATTCTGCTTTTAAATTACCATTAAACCTGGTCATAAATGACAGTCCAATTTGTAACATGAGCAAAGATTCACTTTCAACAGAGGTGTTGTGCCACTCTTTCATTTGGGATAAATACGCCATGTCACATAAAGTTGTAATGGAAGCTCTTGGTAAGACCTTACAGGACATCAGGGGCAATAATAAATATATGGGTGAAGTTATATTAATTTTATCAGGACATTATCAGTCATTCCAAGATGAACAAGATCTAATGAAATAAAAGCATGCATTAAGTCTTCACATCTATGGAATAAAGTACTGAAATTCTCCTTCAATACTAATGTGCAAGTTTTATTACATGGGAACCAATCTGCAAAACAGTTTTCAACCTGGCTCCTCCAATTAGGAAATGGGAAAGTACCATTTGATGGGAATGGTGATATCTTAATTTGGCTCATATTGCTATTATGGTGAATTTCCCAGCTGAATTGGAGAACAGGGTATTTCCAGACTTAAGTAATAATTATAATTCACATAAATGGTTGTGTGAAAGGGCAATTCGTGCTCCAAAAAATGAAACAATAGCAAGGATTAACCATGAATTAATGAATTAGATTCGAACAGTCATTAAGAAGTACAAGTCAGTTGATTCAGTCCTTGATGAAAAGCAAGCTGTCTATTGCCCAGCAGAGTTCCACATGAAATTCCTCCACTTATACTTTTTTCTGAAGGTAAGAGTCCCAATAATGCTTCTAAGAAATTTAGATCCTCCTAAATTATGCAATAGGTCGAGGTTGATTGTGAAGACATTATCACCTAATGTGAAAGCAGCTACCATCATCACTGGATGTGCCTCTGGGGAAAAAGTTTTCATTCCAAGAATTCCAATCAAACCAACAGACATGCCATTTGAGGTACAAATCCCAGTGCGACTTTGCTTTGCAATATCTAACGTTCCAGTCTTTTAAATCTACTCGCTTGCTTCTCTCATGGTCACCTTTATGTTGGTCCAGGACAGGTAGTTTGCAAGACGTATTTGTCTATGCTCCAACCCAGAAAACAAAGAATGCATTTTCGTTTATCATCATCATCATCATCATCATCATCATCATCATCATCATCACCATCGTCGTCGTCGTCATCATCATCATCATCATCATCATCATTATTATTATTATTATTATTATTATTATTATTATTATTATTATTTTGCATTATGAATTCAGAATTGATTTTCCAATTAAAAAGTAAATTGTATCCCAATTGAAGAATAAATTGAATTTAGAATAACAAATTTCTATACAACATATTTTGCTGTTTTCTTCTAATACATAAGGAAAAATTTAATTCCCGGGCAACGCCAGCCGCCTCTGCTAGTATATATATAAAATAGACGTGTGTGTGTATGAGTGTGTGTATACGCTTTTCACGCGAAAATGGCTGAGCGATTTGGTTCCATACTTGGGATGCATAAATAATTTGACCTCGGATACATAATAGACTCCATTTTATTTTTTATTAAAAATAAATAATATTGTTCTATATATATTATATATATATTATATATATATATATATATATATATATATATATATATATATATATATATATTATATATATATATAATGATTCATTTCTTTAATGTTAACTTCCGGTACTGACGTAGCAACTGAGCTAGCTGGATACACACGTGTTTATTTGACGTCGCAACTGTTGCTAGCCACACACACACACGTTGATGAATATTTACACTTTAACTGCTTCTGTTTCATTTTAGTCGCATTGTTTTTTGGTTCCTGGGAAAAAAAACATGAATGTCACATATGATTACTCTTTACGTTCCCCATAGAAACATTCTTCTAAGAATTTCTGTTATCTTTCTTCTAAGGATTTCTGCTACTATCTCTTTCTTTCACCCTCATTCTCATTAAATTTATGTATCTATGTATTTATCTATCTATCTATCTATCTATCTATCTATCTATCTATCTATCTATCTATCTATCTATCTATCTATCTATCTATCTATCTATCTATCTATCTATCTATCTATCTAAATGTTTGTCTATCTGTCTGTCTACGCCGTTATGTATACAATACGCCGTTGATAAATAGTTAAATTTCAATCGCTCTTATTTCATTTCAGTCGCATTGTTTTTTGGGTTCCTGTGGAAAATCCATGAATGTCACAGTTTCCTATATATTTTTATCATGAAAATATTGCTCTTCACGTTCCTCATAGAAACTTAACGATTTCTGGTTCCAAAAGATTATTACAGCTACTTTCATTGTTTACAATCTTCTGTACCAGTGGATTTCTGTATCTGTAAATAACCATTCCTAGATGGAAGGTGTCAAATTTGTCTCCAGTGTTAAGGTCAGCCAAAACGATGTCTCTGTGGAAGGAGAGAGAGAGAGAGAGAGAGAGGGAGAGAGAGAGAGAGAGAGAGAGAGAGAGAAGAGAGAGTGAGAGAAAGAGAGAGAGAGAGAGAGAGAGAGAGAGAGAGAGAGAGAGAGAGAGAGATAGAGACACCTGAAGAAAGAAAAGAAGAGACTATGCAGTAGAGCAGTAGAACAGTAGAGCAGTAGAGCATCTGAGGATGATGAAACAAGAGTTGTGCATAAAAAAACCCAGTTGCGTAATGGTGCTGCCCGAGCATCTCGAAGTGGTGAACAGATATATACACGTTTTAAGGCGGCGAGCTGGTAGAAACGTTAGCACGCCGGGCGAAATTCGTAGCCGTATTTCGTCTGTCGTTACGTTCCGAGTTCAAATTCCGCCGAGGTCGACTTTGCCTTTCATCCTTTCGGGGTCGATAAATTAAGTACCAGTTACGCACTGGGGTCGATGTAGTCGACTTAATCCCTTTGTCTGTCCTTGTTTGTCCCCTCTGTGTTTAGCCCCTTGTGGGTAGTAAAGAAATAGATATATACACGTTTGACAAGCAATAGGAGGCACAGGAAAGACATTATTGATCAACCTGCCCCTTGCCAAGGTGAAACAGAAGATTGCTCTGGCTGTTGCATTCTCTGGAATTGCAGCCATACTCCTAACAGGTAGAAGAACAGCCCATTCAACATTCAAGCTGCCCCTGAACCTAATCCAAAAGGAATCTCCATTATGCAACATATCGAAAACTACAGCGTTAGCAAAGCTCCTTACAAATGCCAAACTCATTGTTTAGAATGAGGCAGTAATATTTCATAAGGTAGTTTTTGAAGCTTTTGATAGAACACTATAAGATTTCAGAAACAATAAGAAGGTCATAGGTGGTGTCACCCACCTCATGACTTCAGGCAAACTCTGCCTGTCATTCCCAGAGGAACAAAGGCAGATGAGCTGCAACATGTCAAGCAGCTTACTCTGATAACTAACATGAGGGTTCACATTCATGGGAACCCATTAGCTGCAGAGTTCTCCAAGAAGTTACTTGACAATGGAAATGGAAAACTTCCACAGGATCCAGAAGATAGTCGTCACTACCTCCTTTAAGGCAATATGCTGCCTCTCTTAAAGAACTGAAGAAAAAGAGTCTTTCCAAGCATTGCCACAAACTACAAGTCACAAGTGGCTATGTGAAAGAACAATTCTGGCACCAAGGAATAACCATATAGACAAGCTGAATCTAAATTTGTTGTCTCAGCTTCCAGGAACTGAATGCGCATACAGATCAATTGACTCTGTTCCTGATCAAGAAGAAGCAGCGTATTACCCGGTGAAGTTCCTTAATTCACTTCCACCACCAGAATTTTCACGACACATTTTGAACATAAAAACAGATACTCTCATAATGCTGTTAAGAAACCTTGATGCACCCAGATTCTGCAATAGAACAGGGCTGGT
>NC_042999.1:119731291-119733791 GCF_006345805.1 Octopus sinensis
GACCCCGAAAGGATGAAAGGCAAATCCGAACTCGGCGGAATTTGAAATCAGAACGAAGCGGCAGACGAAATACCTACTTCTTTACTACCCACAAGGGGCTAAACACAGAGGAGACAAACAATTACAGACAAACGGATTAAGTCGACTACATCGACCCCAGACGAAATACCGTTGAGCACTTCGCCCGGCGTGCTAATGTTTCTGCCAGCTCACCGCCTTCTTGTATTCATTTATATTGATCGTATACTTTGCTATCTTCCATTTACCCTCTAAACTGTTTGCTGGTAGGACCACTTTAGTCACCTCATTATATTTTTGCTCACTGTAAGTAAGTTAGATGCAATCTATTTATTTCAACCTCTGAATGCTGAAATTAAGCGTAGTTTTCTAGTTTTCCTCTCCAGCTGTTCATTTAAAATGGAGGGATGCTTTAGTATATTGCCAGGCTAAATACTTTGTTATAATTGATTTCATCCCTTTGTGATGACCAAGTAAGTCAACCTCGTTGCTAGTGCTTCGATGCCGACGTAATAAAAGTCGATTAATAAGTCAATTTAATTGATTATAACCGTTCCTTAACCGTGTTGTCTCTGGGCCAATGTCAAGAAGTATTACTACTGTTATCAGTTGCTATAGTAACCGGAGTCATCTCTGGTCTTCAACCTTTCGGAATCAGTAGAACAAAGCGCCTGTCAAGTACTGGGTTTAAAATAATCGACTACTGCCCGCAACACAAAATTTCTGGCCTTATGCCTAATCTAAAAACGGACATTTGCTATAGTAAGAGTATTAGTTGTATGACAGTTCTGGGTCATACAACTAATGAAAAAAGGAGTTAGTAAAATAAGTACTAACCAAATACTGGTGGTGCAGGTGAAGTAGTTAGAGATTGTATAATCTAAAAATGCTAGAGATTATTTATTAGTACTGGTTTCAAATTTTGGCACAAGGCCAGCAATTTCGGGAAGGCGGTTAAGTCAATTACATCAATCCCAGTACTCAATTAGTACTTATTTTATCGACCCCGAGAGGATGTGTTCAAATTCCACCGAGATCGAATTTGCTTTTCATCCTTTCGGAATCGATAAAATGAGGGCACTGGGGTAGATGTAACCGACTAACCCTTCCCTAAAATTGCTGGCTTTGTGCCAAGAATTTGAAACCAATATTAGCTCTTAATGAGGCGAACTAGTAGAATGATGAGAGCGTCGGAAAAAATGCTTTGCGGCTTTCGTTCCAGTTCCATACGTTCTGAGTTCAAATCTCACCAAGATCAATGTTGATTTTCATCTCTCTGAGGTCTATAAAATGTAGTGCCAGTCTTGTATTGGCGTCATTGGTATCGGCTATTTCCCCTCCCCATCCGCTCAGAATTGCTGACCTTGTACGACTTTGTACCTAAATCAGAGACCATTATTAAAAATATTTTAACAGTCTTTTTCAGCTATAAAAAAGTATTGTCTTTTGAATGAATAGGACAGTGTTTATATGATAGTGTTTATATGATACATCTGCTTTGTTTTGCTGTTTCGTCTGTAGAATTTTTTGTAGAATATGTGATATGTGTGTTGTGATATTTTATTGGATAGTGATTATATTTTGTATCTGTTATAACACTCGAGTAGTTACTGCAAAGATTATCTGCTCTGTTGCTTGTGTTACATAATCGAATGAAAATTGTATAAATTGTGACTTGTGTGAGTTGATGGTGGGGTTTGAGATGTATTATATTATTGCGTGGTAATTATGTATGTGAAATGTTATTTATTGGGAGGTAATTTGGTAGATTATATCATGTATGGATTTTTTCCGACTCTTTACATTCTGAGTTCAAATCTGTCGAGGTCACCTTTACCTTCCCATTCCCCTGGGATCGATGAAATAAAGTACTGGTGAAACAGTGGGGGCGATGGTATCGACTTAACGTTTCCTTTCAAAATTGCTGGCCTTCTTACTAAATAAAGCACAATATGGTGTAGATTTTATTGTTGTTCTTGCAACTGTAGTTGTTTAGCTACAGTTCGTACAAACCTATGATAAAAATATTCCACCAGCCAACATCCTGTCTTTTTTTTCTACATACCTAACGTGTCATATTAAGACGAATTACGAGAGCTTTACTTTCATATGCCAGGCTTTTTTGGCGACCTCTTGGCAGCTCCCTTCTGCAACTGATGGCAGTACGAGAGAATTGCCAGTTCTGTGAGTCGAGGAGCAATGACACCGCAGAGAAAGGACTCAAAACAAAAGGGATCACATTGATCACTTTTGCCAATAACTCTGTTACACGCAGATATCAAGGTGTTAACCTTGAAGTTAAAGCTTGTCGATAGTCTCATCAGATCTATCTCATCGAACAAATCTACCCCTGACAACCCCCATCCGCTATGCTATAGAGACTGTGAGAAAGGTTCCTGGCATAGATGATGCCTGACCAAATAAGATCAAACAAAAAACTTTCGATAGGTTCGATCCATAATATTTGGCAGCTGTTCTCGTG
>NC_042999.1:119738791-119743791 GCF_006345805.1 Octopus sinensis
TCGCCATCATCATCATCATCATCATCATCATCATCATCATCGTTGCCGCTATCAACTTTTAATGCTATAATCATCTTGCTCAACGCCACGACTTTCATCGTTACTAACATTGCATCGTGGTCTTCATCACGCTTCAATTTCATCATTGTCGTCGTCGTTTCCATCATCATCATCATCCTCACCACCACCACCACCACTACCACCACCACCTCCATCATCGTCAATCTTCATCAGCAACATCATTAATTATATCTTCATTAAAGTCGTTTTCCCCTTCTTAGTCACCAACATCCTCAACATCCCCATCATCATACACAGCAACAGCAAGAAAAACAACAACAACAACAAAAACAATAGTAACAACAAAATCAACAGGCATAGCTAGGTCTTGATCATGAACACAATAGCAGTAAACTAGCAAGACTTTAAGGAGAAGACAAGTGAAAGCTGCAATGTTGCTAACAATACAATTAACACACTTTCAGCACATACTTCTATCGATTCAGTGCAATGAAGAAACAAAAGGAAATGAGGAAAAGAAAGAGAAAAAGAGAGAGAGAAATGGAGAAGAAAGAGGAAATTAAAATGAAAAAATGAAAAAAAAAAAAAAAAAAAAAATATAAATTGAAATTACAAATTACAAAAATAATCAAAGTATTGAAATCTAAATAAAATTAAATAGTGTTGACAGAAAGTTTTGTATATTGGAAATGCCGACAAACCACTTACAAACCACTCAGCTACTCACTGGTAGAGTCAAACAAACACACATCTAATCAGCGAAGCATTTGTTCATGCTGATGCACTGCTGAAAAGAAACTGTGTTGTATATTGTATTTTGTCCAGAATAATTCTATCCATCATATCTATCCACCATAGACGCAGGCGTGGTTGTGCGGTAAGAAGTTTGCTTCCCAACCACATGGTTTTCGGTTCTGTCCCACTGTGTGACACTTTGGGCAAATGTCTTTTATAATAGCCTCGGGTCGACCAAAAGCTTTGTGAGTGGATTAAGTAGACGGAAACTGAAAAGAGCCCGTCATATGTATGTATGTATGTATGTATGTATGTATGTATGTATGTATGTATGTATGTATGTATGTATGTATGTATGTATGTATGTATGTATGTATGTATGTATGTATGTATGTATGTATGTATGTATGTATGTATGTATGTATGTATGTATGTATGTATGTATGTATGTATGTATGTATGTATGTATGTATGTATGTATGTATGTATGTATGTATGTATGTATGTATGTGTGTGCGTGTGTGTGTGCGTGCGTGCGTGCGTTTGTGTCTGTGTTTGTCTCCAACTACTGCTTGACAATCGGTGTTGGTGTGTTTACGTCCCCGTAACCTAGCTGTTTGGCAAAAAGGAACCCGTAGAATAAATACAATGCTTAAAATAAAGAAAAAAACTAGACTGGGGGTCTATTCGTTCAACTAAAATTCTTCAAGGGGATGCCCCAGCATAGCTGCGGTCTAATGACTGAAACAAGTAAAAGATAAAAGATACCAGTATATCTAAATGTGGTCAAGTTTTTGAACATATGACTGCATGTTGCTGAGTTTGTTCTATGGTCAGGCATATGTGATGTAGTTAAAAAAAGGAAAAAGAAAAACAGGCCATAATAGTTGCTATGTTGTTGTTTGACCTGTAAGAAATAGCTGAGAAATTATCTGAAATATACGCTCGACAATCATAAAAAAGAAAGAACATATTGAATAATGTAACCTGATAAGTGTGGCAAGATGATAGCTGACATTCTGGGAATCCTCAGGCTTAATAAAATGAAAGAGGTTGTGCTTCTGAAGCCCGCCCTCAACTTGCGCCTATGATAACTGAATGTTACATTAGGTTATTGCTCACCAGATTGTATGTTTTTCGGTGGTCAACTATTAGCAGAACAGAGTTTTTTTCTATTTTCTTACTCAAAAATCAAGTACCATTTCAAAAGGAAACAAATTATTTTGTTCATATGTGCATATCAAATTATATAAAATTCAGCGATGCCTGGATCTAGATAATTCGTTGGTTATATTAGAAATATCCATAAACCTTTATCGTAATGCATTTTGGCTTTTAGAGGTAGATTATGTTTCTAAAAATCTCAAGTCATTGTGCATCTGATTTCTGCTTTTTTGCTTGGATCCATTATTATCAATCGCTGTCAACATAATGCTATATATAGCTTTATTGTAGCTGTTTTTGTTGCTGTGCAGCCCCCAAATCACGTTCCGATCGAGAGGACCTGTGACTTAAAGGCCATTCCAGCTATAAACATCTCGTCTTTTCAGACAATGCTAATCCTAGACTACATTCACTTAAGTGCCCTTTGTTGAAGATCACGGTTATCCCGATTTAATGTAATCAGGTAATGCTATATTAAGGAGATTGCTGAGTGAGATTAAAGCATTCAGTTCATCCTTATTTTGCAATATGGCTGCCATGACTTTATTGTTGGTCTATTCATAGTACTTCAAATATTTGATGCTATTTTTAAAGATGTCGACATTTTTGGTTTGCTTTATGAAAAGCAAACTGCTTGATCGGTTTATATATCGCTTGTTTTAGATCTGCTTGATAAAAGCTGATGTGGGCTGTGTGAAAACATCAACAACAATCAGCCAAGCAAAAAGACAAGCTACTCCATATCCGAATGTACATACATCTATATGTACAAGACAGACACAATGTACTTGTGGTTAAAATGTATTCAAATATTATATTACTAATGTTGTTGTGGTTGCTGTTGTTCCTTTTCTTATTTTTATTGTTATTATGATCATGTTATTATTATTATTACTATTTTTAGTATTGTCATTGTGGAAAGGCGACGAGCTGGCAGAATCGTTAGCACGCCAGGAGAAATGCTTAGCAGTATTTCATCTGCCTTGACGATCTGAGTTCAAATTCCACCGAGGTCGACTGTGCCTTTCATCCTTTCGAGGTTCATAAATTAAGTACCAGTGAAATACTGGGGATGACGTAGTTCCCTGCCCTAAAATTTCAGGCCTTGTGCCTATAGTAGAAAGGATTATTATTATTGTTGTTAAGGCGGTGAGCTAGCAGAATCGTTAGCACGCCAGACAATACGCTTACGGGCATTTCGTCAGTCTGGATGATTTAGGTTCAAATTCCGCCAAGATCGACTTTGCTTTTCATCCTTTCATCAATAAATGAAGTATCAGTTGAAGACTGAGGTCAATGTAATCGACTAGCACACTCACCAAAGATTCCTGGCCTTGTGCCAAGATGTTTAACCATTATTATTATTGTTGTTGCTGCTGTTGTTGTTGTTATTGTCATTCTATTATTATTCTTTTACTTCTCAGAGCGCTCAGTCTTGTTTGCTCTGGTTGATTCTGTGAGAGTGGAAAGCAGCCTGTTTTCAGAGGTGTCAGAGGGTCTCTTTCCGTACATTATAAACTTTGCTAACTGGATGCTAATTATTGTGTGAAGCGTTAAACACCCAAATACCAATCTCAAGATCATAGCTGTACCCAGCAGAACAGTCTTTTGGTCTTGCTCTGCTTTCATGCCAATTCCCATTTCTCTGTGTCATCTTCTGGCTCCTTCTTAATTTGCTCCACAATCTGGGTGTCTGTCAGTGTCTCTGTTGGGAATATGGCTTCCTCTGCTCCCTGCCACATGTTAACCCAGTCTTGCAGGGCTATTGTCTCCTGTAGATGATCCTCTAGACGGTGTTCTCCTTCCATGGTTTCCTCCTCAGTGAATCCCACGAATTCCTCTTTTTCTGGCTCTAGCTCTGGCTGTTGGGGCTGTGGGAAGGCTGCACCAAGGGCCTTATTCCAGCAGTGGGCTGTGGTCGTAGTTGACACTGAAGCCCAGGCTCTTCCTGAGAAGTAACTGGCATATTTGGTGGTAAGCTGCTTCAGATAGTTTGGAACATTAAGCGGAGATTCTATCATTTCCAGGATGAGCTCCTTCTGGTGGGTGGTTTTGAAGGCCTGAATGATGCCAACATCATAAGGCTGTATTTTTCTGGTTGTGTTCTTGGGTAAATAGAGGATCTTGCTCTGGCCATCTCTCTTCCGTAGGATGTCTCCTTGTGGTTGGGCGGAGCAGTTACCTAGCAGGAGGATAGCTTTCTCCTGTAGGTTGAGGTTCCTAATGTGGTTCCTAATACTAGGGACAAATGACTTGAAGAACCATTCTTCAAATATGCTGGCTGTCACCTATGGCCTAGCTGAGTGTTTGTAAAACACTGGTAGATTGTTCGTGTTTACATGGTGGAAGTGCCTGGGTGATCGAAACTTGCCCAAAACCAGCGGTTTAAGCTTGTGGTGCCTGTCCAGTTGCAGGCAAAGAGGATAGTGAGTATGTTCTTTGCCTGTTTGTAGCCCAAGGTCTTATGGCCATCTGTTGTTGCTGCTAGGGTGTTGTTTGGTAGCGTCTTCCAGTGGAGGCCGGACTCATCTGCATTGTACAGTTGTTCTGGGGAGAGGGACTCTGCTTCCACATGCTGCTTTAGAGTAGCTGGGAAGTCATCTGCGGTTTGATTGTCTGCTGATCTCTGCTTCCCACTGATCTTGACAGCACCTATATCATGGCACTTCTGGAATTCTGGAACCTGTACAAACACCCCTTGCTGATTAGGAAGGTCTATTGGTCAGGTTGGTCAGGTACCTGCAGAGTGTTAATTACTTCGTGGCAAGAGGTTAAAATAATAGACAGAGAACACCACTGGAAAATACGAAAACTAAAAGAAGCAGCACACATGCTAGTACACAACCTCCTAAGCAGATCGAGTGCAGATATGAATAGCATATGGGAACCGGTATTAAGGAAGGATAGGAAAATATTAGATTTATAAGCCCTAAAATTCACTCCATAATTGCCCACGGGCATATGGCGTAGTGGTTAAGAGCGCGGGCTACTAACCCCAAGATTCCAACAACAACAACAGCAACAACAACAACAACAACAACAACAACAATAATAATAATAATATAATAATAATAATAATA
>NC_042999.1:119748791-119753791 GCF_006345805.1 Octopus sinensis
GTTAGTGCCCATAATAATAATAATAATAATAATAATAATAATAATAATAATAATAAATATTATTATTATTATCATCATCATCATTATTATTATTATTATTATTATTATTATTATTATTATTATTCAGTAGTTTTATTTTTATAGCGTGCTCTCACTTCACTACCGAGCGCAGCTCTGTGTGCCTTGGGTATGTGCTGTGATTTGTTGTGATGCTCTGATGGTTATTGTATGGAAAGTGTTCTGCGTAGGATGTGTGCAGTGCCTAGTAGTGCAATTTTCTGTATGTTATATGTGTTTGTAAGTCCTGGTGTTTTTGTTATGTATTTGTCTGAATATTTTTTTATCATGCCTAATGCACCTACTATGATAGGAATTGTTTCTGTTTTCAGATTCCACATTCTAGTTACCTCTATTTCCAGGTCTTTGTATTTTGAGAGTTTCTCCATTTCTTTTAGAGACACGTTGTCATCTGCCGGTATTGATACATCAATTAGAAAGCATTTTTTTCTTCATGATCTCTGACAACTATATCTGGTCTGTTGGCCTTAATTTCTCTATCTGTGTGTATCGGCATATCCCAGAGTATGGCTGCTTTCTCGTTTTCTGTGACCTTTTCTGGTGTGTGCCTATACCATCTTTTTTCTGTTGTTATTCCATAATGTTGGCATAGCTTCCAATGTATGTAGGTTCCAACTCTATCATGTCTGTGAATATATTCCTTCTTAGCCAGGACTGGGCAGCTAGAGATAATATGATTTATTGTTTCTTGTCCATCTCCACATATTCTGCAGTTACTTGTAATATTTCTTTTCATTACATGTTTTTGGTAATTTCTGGTGGGGAGGCTTTGGTCTTGTGCTGCAATTAAAAATCCCTCTGTTTCTGCCTTGAGTCATGAGCTTCTCAACCATTGCTGGGATTTTTCTTTGTCTATTTCTTTTGCGTTTAGTTTAGTGCAGTATTTACCATGAAGGGGCTTTTCTTGCCATCGTTTTATCATGGTTCGTTGCTGTTCCATTTTTAGTTTGGATTTCATTTGTTTTATAGCTTTTGTTGTTTCTTCATCATCTTCTCCTTCCTCTTCGTGTTTATTAGGTGGTATGATTTCTTGTTTGTATTTGTCAGCTTCCTTAAATACTGAGAACAGTTTTTTGTTTTGCTCGTGTTTTGCTGCTATCTGGATCAGTTTTCCTTCCTTCTGAAGTAGATATTTTTGCAGTCCTATGGTGGTTATCTTATAGTAGTTTTCCAGCTGTATAAGGCCTCTACCACCTTCTATACGTTGTATATATAGTCTTTCTATGTCAGATTTTGGGTGATGCATCCTAGATCCTGTCATTATTTTTCTTGTTTTCCTATCTATTTTGTACAGTTCATTTCGTGTCCAGTTAAGGATATTGTAGCTGTAACTTATAACTGGGACAGCTAAAGTGTTGATACCTATTATCTTGTTTTTAGCATTGAGCTCTGTTTTTAGTATTGATCTAACTCGTCTATAATATTCTTTTTTTATTTTCTCTTTCATTTGTGTGTGTTGTGTCTTATCTAGTTCATGGATTCCTAAGTATTTGTAAGTTTGGCTTTGGTCTAATTCTTTTATTTCATTGGTTTTATCTAGTGTGATGTTGTTACTCTTAACTAGTTTTCCTCTTTTCATGGTTACTTTGGCGCATTTTTCTAATCCAAATTTCATATCTATTTCTTTGGTAAATCCATGAACTGTCTTTAATAGTGTTTCCAGCTGTTTGTCATTTGCAGTGTATAGTTTTAGGTCATCCATATATAAAAGGTGGCTGATCGTTTTGCCGTAACATTTATATCCGCATCCAGTTCTATTTAGCATATGAGATAGAGGTGACAGTGCCAAGCAGAAAAGGAGTGGAGAGAGCGTGTCTCCCTGAAATATTCCTCTTCTAATGGGAATGTCTTTGGTTTTCATGAGTCCCTCTTTTGTTTGGAGGTGCAGGACTGTTTGCCATTTATTCATAGAGTGCTCTATGAATTTTATGATTGTTGGTGCAACTTTGTTAATGGCTAGTGTTTCGAGGATCCATGTGTGGGGGATGCTATCAAACGCCTTTTTGTAGTCAATCCAGGCCATACTGAGGCCTTTCTTCTTTCTGTGGCTGTCTTCAGTTACGGCTTTATTAATCATTAGTTGGTGTTTACAGCCATATGAGCCTTTGCGGCATCCTTTCTGCTCTTCTGGGAACCGTTTGTTTTTGTCCAGGTGCTTGTTCAGCCTTTGCGATATCACTGCAGCAAATGCCTTGAACATAGTAGGGAGGCAGGTTATTGGTCTGTAGTTTTCTGGTTTTGCTGTTTCATTTGATTTGGGAATTAAGATGGTTTTCCCCTTCGTGAGCCATTCAGGCATTGTCTCTGGCTCTGCTAGTATGCTGTTAAAGTTTTCAGCCAGCTTTTTGTGCATTCCTGTTAGATATTTCAACCAGAAGTTGGGGATCTTGTCATGCCCAGGTGCCTTCCAGTTGCTTAGTTTTTGCAGTGCCTGGGTGACCTCTTCAGTTGTTATGGGGGTCCAAAGTTGTTCAGATGCCGAGTTTGTTATTTTGATACTCCTTTGTTTTGGCTGTTCGTTCGCCGACCATATTTCTCTTCAGAATTCTTCCAATTCTTCTGCCGTTGGTGCTGCAGTGACTTCTATTTTATTTTTTCCCAGTTCTTGGTAGAACTTTTTGGGGTTGGAGTTGAACTTTTTGTTCTGTTCAAAGAAGCGTTGGCGTTTCTCGTACCGGCGGATCCTTTGTGCTTTGGCAAGGATATCTTGCTTCAGCTTTTCTTTTATCTCCGGCAAATCTTTTTCTGTGATGTTATATTTGCGGAGCATTTTTGTCCTCTTTTTGTTGCTCAGTAGCGTTGATTGTTTGCTGATTTCATTAAGAATCGTCAGGTCTTTTCTAATTTTTTTTATTTTGTTTTGGATGTTATTTATCCACAGGGTTTGTTTGGGTGGTGGTACTCCTGTTTGGGCGGGTTTGGGTGAGTATCCAGCTTCTTTTGTGGCTGCAGTGGCTGCTGCGTATATCAAGTCATTTAGTTCAGTGATATCACTTTTTTTTGTTTCAGTGGCTAGTTCAGTGACGGCTAGGTTTATGCTGTTTATAATTGGTGTTGTTATTTCGTTTATTTTTATTCTTGGGAGGTATGGTCGGTGGTCCATTTTGGGCTCTGTGGTTTTCAGTTCTTTGATTATTTTATTTTTTATATTATCATAATCATTAGGCTCCCCTTCGTTGTTTACATCGTGTTTGTTGGGAATGTTGCGTTTGTCTTCGTGTTTTACAGTTTCAGTGTTTATATTATTGGCCATTGTTGTGTGGCTTCTATCTACATTTTCCTGGTGTATTTTTTCTTTTAAATGTTCTATTTCTATTTCTGATATTTTTTTGGCTTTGAGAATGTATCTTCGTACGTTAGCTAATTTATTAGGGTTCATTGCTGTATCCAAGTCTATATCTCTATTATTTTCCTTCCATATTTTATATGTATGTGTTGTTGTATTTTCATTTTTTGGGTAGAGCATTGCTGTGAAGTATGCGTGTAAGATAGAAATGTATTCCTCACGTGTCCATTTACGTCTTTTGGTTTTATTTGCGGGACATGAGGTACAACGTCCGGCCCATTATTTTGACGGTCGTCATTTTCGTAGGGTACCGGTCCGTTTATTTCTGTTGTCACATTATTTCGCACATGTAGTTTTTCGTACATTTTTTGTTGTAAGTTTAATGTACGTACCGCTCGATTGTTATTCTTGGGTTGAATAGTATCGGTGGCATTTAATTTCTTCGTAGTTCCTTTGTACATGGTGTGTTGAGGTCGGGGATGATCGTGATGTTCCACGCATGTTTACATGTGTTGTGTTAGAGGTGGAGATAATGTCGGGTCAAAATACATCATTTCGTTTCGAAAATAGTAATAAATTTCAATTAGTATTACTTACTCGGATACAGTCCAATTCTTTGTTAGTAAATCTTTGGCTCCATAGGATGTCCTTGTTTTCGATGTTTGTGGATAGATTTCGGAGCTCTGTATTTTCCTTCTTACATCTTAAACGTCCCCGGTGTTCTCTTATTATTATTATTATTATTATTATTATTATTATTATTATTATTATTATTATCATTATTATATTATCATTATTATTATTATTATTATTATTATTATTATTATTTTATTATTATTATTATTATTATTATTATGGGCACCAACGAGAACGAATTGGCTAGTATGTTCCTTGGTCTGGAAATACTACTGGGGTTTCGAGATAAACTCTACAGGCACGCATGTGCTATTAGACAGGCTTATCCAGGGTGCACGCTGAGTGACGAAACCTATCTGCACGCTCTCGTTCAGTATCCGGGCATTGCTGACTTGTGAGGTTATGTCGAACAGCTGCTGTCACCTGTGGGGATGATCCGTCTGTCGGCCGAGTCTGTAGTGATGATCACCACGCCGCCCTCCTTCAATCGAGCAGGCAAGGCAGTTTTCCTTTGCGTGGTGGCTGTTGCGAAAGAGGTTATTTGGTGGACGAGGTTAAAACGCATGAGGACAGATACATTCCTCTTTGGTAGTGTTCTTATTGACTTCAAGTTTCACTTGAAAAGGAAACTGAGAGTGGAGAAGAGGTGCTGTCTTCGAGTGAGCTTATTGAAAGGTGGATGAAAGTTGCAAAAAATGGCAAACGTGGATGGTACCTCTCTAAGTGTAGACCTGTGAGTCGAAGAGAAGGAATTGTTGAGGGTACTTGCTCCTGGGGTTTCAGGGAAATCTCGAACATTGGGGTTCCTCGATTATCCCTACAGGACTTTCTGTATCAGAAGAGCCATTTCTCAAACCTCTGTATGCGTCCTTTCTTTATAAGTATACTTTCTTTCTTCCCTTTTGTTCTTTTTTATCATTTTATTATATGTAAACCTCAACACATTATATCTGTCTTTGTATTGTCCCCCTCATCTTTTGCCCTGGTGACAAATAAAAGA